>NW_027277843.1:0-23864 GCF_030028105.1 Mobula birostris
GAGTGATGACAGGGAGTGAGTGATGACAGGGAGTGAGTGACCACAGATAGTGAGTGGTCAGGGACTGAGTGACCACAGGGAGTGATTGAGTGACAACAGAGAATGAGTGACCACAGAGAGTGACAACAGGGAGTGAGTGACCACAGTGAGTGAGTGATAACAAAAAGTGATTGGTCACAGGGAGCAAGTGATCACAGAGAGTGAGTGACAGCAGGCAATGAGTGACCACAGAGAGTGATAACAGGTACTGAGTGACCACAGGGAGTGAGTGATGACAGGGAGTGAGTGGTCAGGGAATGAGTGACCACAGGGAGTGAGTGAGCACTGGGATTGAGTGACCACAGGCAGTGACTGATGACAGGGAGTGAGTGGTCAGGCAGTGAGTGACCACAGAGAGTGAGTGACCACAGAGTGAGTGACGACAGGGAGTGAATGACCACAGTGAGTGAGTGACCACAGGGAGTGATTGGTAACAGGGATCGAGTGACCACAGGGAGAGAGTGACCACAGAGAGTGAGTGATAACTTGGAATGAGTGACCACAGACAATGACAACAGGTAGTGAGTGACCACAGGGAGCAAGTGACCTCAGAGAGTGAGTGGTCAGGGGCTGAGTGACCACAAAGAGTGAGTGGTCAGCGGCTGAGTGACCACAAGCTGTGAGTGATGACAGAGAGTGGGTGATGACAGGGAGTGAGTGACCACAGGGAGTGATTGGTCACAGGGAGCCAGTGACCACAGGGAAAGCGTGACCACAGAGAGTGAGTGACAACAGGGAATGAGTGACCACAGAGAGTGACAACACAGAGTCAGTGACCACAGAGAGTGAGTGACCACAGGGAATGATTGGTAACAGGGAGCGAGTGACCACAGGGAGAGAGTGACCACAGAGAGTGAGTGATAACATGGAATGAGTGACCACAGACAATGACAACAGGTAGTGAGTGACCACAGGGAGCAAGTGACCACAGAGAGTGAGTGGTCAGGGGCTGAGTGACCACAAGGAGTGAGTGGTCAGGGGCTGAGTGACCACAAGGAGTGAGTGATGACAGAGAGTGGGTGATGACCGGGAGTGAGTGACCACAGAGAGTGAGTGGTCAGGGTCTGAGTGACCACAGGGAGTAATTGGTCACAGGGAGCCAGTGACCACAGGGAAAGCGTGACCACAGAGAGTGAGTGACAACAGGGAATGAGTGACCACAGAGAGTGACAACACAGAGTGAGTGACCACAGAGAGTGAGTGGTCAGGGAGTGAGTGGCCACATGGAGTGAGTGACCACAGGGAGTGAGTGATGACACAGAGTGAGTGATGACAGGGAGTGAGTGACCACAGGGAGTGAGTGACCACAGAGAGTGAGTGGTCAGGGAGTGAGTGACCACAGAGAGTGAGTGGTCAGGGAGTGAGTGACCACAGGGAGTGAGTGGTCACATGGGGTAAGTGGTCAGGGGCTGAGTGACCACAGGGAGTGATTGGTCACAGGGAACCAGTGACCACAGGGAAAGAGAGACCACAGAGAGTGAGTGACAACAAGGAATGAGTGAACACAGAGAGCGACAACAGGGAGTGAGTGACCACAGGGAGTGAGTGACAACAGGGAGTGATTGGTCATAGGGAGCGAGTTACCACAGAGAGTGACAACAGGGACTGAGTGACCACAGGGAGTGAGTGACCACAGAGAGTGAGCGGTCAGGAAATGAGTGACCACAGGGAGTGAGTGGACAGGGAGTGAGTGACCACAGGAGTGTGTGCCCACATGGAGCGAGAGGCCACATGGAGTGTGTGGTCAGGGACTGAGTGACCACAGGGAGTGATTGGTCACAGGGAGCCAGTGACCACAGGGAAAGAGTGACCACAGAGAGTGAGTGACAACAGGGAATGAGTGACCACAGAGAGTGACAACAGGGAGTGAGTGACCACAGAGAGTGAGCGGTCAGGGAGTGAGTGACCACAGTGGGTGAGTGGCCACATGGGGTGAGTGACCACAGGGAGTGAGTAACCACAGGGAGTGAGTGGTAAGGGAGTCAGTGACCACAGGGAGTGAATGACCACTGGGATTGAGTGACCACAGGGAGTGAGTAACCACAGAGAGTGAGTGGTCAGGGATTGAGTTACCACAGGGAGTGAGTGGTCAGGGAGTGAGTGACCACAGGGAGTGAGTGACCACATGGGGTAAGTGGTCAGGGGCTGAGTGACCACAGGGAGTGATTGGTCACAGGGAACCAGTGACCACAGGGAAAGAGAGACCACAGAGAGTGAGTGACAACAAGGAATGAGTGAACACAGAGAGCGACAACAGGGAGTGAGTGACCACAGGGAGTGAGTGACAACAGGGAGTGATTGGTCATAGGGAGCGAGTTACCACAGAGAGTGACAACAGGGACTGAGTGACCACAGGGAGTGAGTGACCACAGAGAGTGAGCGGTCAGGAAATGAGTGACCACAGGGAGTGAGTGGACAGGGAGTGAGTGACCACAGGGAGTGTGTGCCCACATGGAGCGAGAGGCCACATGGAGTGTGTGGTCAGGGACTGAGTGACCACAGGGAGTGATTGGTCACAGGGAGCCAGTGACCACAGGGAAAGAGTGACCACAGAGAGTGAGTGACAACAGGGAATGAGTGACCACAGAGAGTGACAACAGGGAGTGAGTGACCACAGAGAGTGAGCGGTCAGGGAGTGAGTGACCACAGTGGGTGAGTGGCCACATGGGGTGAGTGACCACAGGGAGTGAGTGATGACAGGGAGTGAGTAACCACAGGGAGTGAGTGGTAAGGGAGTCAGTGACCACAGGGAGTGAATGACCACTGGGATTGAGTGACCACAGGGAGTGAGTAACCACAGAGAGTGAGTGGTCAGGGATTGAGTTACCACAGGGAGTGAGTGGTCAGGGAGTGAGTGACCACAGGGAGTGAGTGACCACATGGGGTAAGTGGTCAGGGGCTGAGTGACCACAGGGAGTGATTGGTCACAGGGAACCAGTGACCACAGGGAAAGAGAGACCACAGAGAGTGAGTGACAACAAGGAATGAGTGAACACAGAGAGCGACAACAGGGAGTGAGTGACCACAGGGAGTGAGTGACAACAGGGAGTGATTGGTCATAGGGAGCGAGTTACCACAGAGAGTGACAACAGGGACTGAGTGACCACAGGGAGTGAGTGACCACAGAGAGTGAGTGGTCAGGGGATGAGTGACTACAAGGAGTGAGTGGTCAGGGGCTGAGTGACCACAGGGAGTGAGTGACCACAGGGAGTGAGTGCTGACAGAGAGTGAGTGATGACAGGGAGGGAGTGACCACAGGGAGTGAGTGTTAAAGGAGTTAGTGACCACAGGGAGTGAATGACCACTGGGATTGAGTGACCACAGGGAGTGAGTGATGACAGAGAGTGAGTGATGACAGGGAGTGAGTGAACACAGAGAGTGAGTGGATGGGGCTGAGTGACCACAAGGAGTGAGTGGTCAGGGGCTGAGTGACCACAGGGAGTGAGTGATGACAGAGAGTGATTGATGACAGGGAGTGAGTGACCACAGAGGGTGAGTGGCAGGGACTGAGTGTCCACAGGGAGTGAATGACCACTGGGATTGAGTGACCACAGGGAGTGAGTGACCACGTGGAGTGAGTGACCACAGGGAGTGAGTGACCACGTGGAGTAAGTGGTCAGGGGCTGAGTGACCACAGGGAGTGATTGGTCACAGGGAACCAGTGACCACAGGGAAAGAGAGACCACAGAGAGTGAGTGACAACAAGGAATGAGTGAACACAAAGAGTGACAACAGGGAGTGAGTGACCACAGGGAGTGAGTGACAACAGGGAGTGATTGGTCATAGGGAGCGAGTTACCACAGAGAGTGACAACAGGGACTGAGTGATCACAGGGAGTGAGTGACCACAGAGACTGAGCGGTCAGGAAATGAGTGACCACAGGGAGTGAGTGACCACAGGGAGTGAGTGCCCACATGGAGCGAGTGGCCACATGGAGTGAGTGGTCAGGGACTGAGTGACCACAGGGAGTGATTGGTCACAGGGAGCCAGTGACCACAGGGAAAGAGTGACCACAGAGAGTGAGTGACAACAGGGAATGAGTGACCACAGAGAGTGACAACAAGGAGTGAGTGACCACAGAGTGTGAGTGGTCAGGGAGTGAGTGACTCCAGGGAGTGAGTGGCCACATGGAGTGAGTGACCACAGGGAGTGAGTGATGACAGAGAGTGAATGATGATAGGGAGTGAATGACCACTGGGATTGAGTGACCACAGGGAGTGAGTGAGCACAGGGAGTGATTGGTCACAGGGAGCAAGTGATCACAAGAGAGTGAGTGACAACAGGCAATGAGTGACCACAGATAGCGACAACAGGGACTGAGTGACCACAGGGAGTGAGTGATGACAGGGAGTGAGTGGTCAGGGATTGAGTGATGACAGGGAGTGAGTGTTTAGGGAGTGAGTGACCACAGAGTGTGAGTAACCACAGAGTAAGTGACGACAGGGAGTGAATGACCGCAGGGAGTGAGTGATGACAGGGAGTGAGTGGTCAGGGAATGAGTGACCACTGAGATTGAGTGATGACAGAGAGCGAGTGACCACAGGGAGTGACTGATAGCAGGGAGTGAGTGTTCAGGGAGTAAGTGACCACAGAGTGAGCGACGACAGGGAGTGAATGACCACAGGGAGTGAGTGATGACAGGGAGTGAGTGGTCACAGGGAGTGAGTGACTACAGAGAGTGAGTGACCACAGGGAGTGAGTGACCACAGGGAGAGATTGGTCACAGGGAGTGAGTGACCACAGGGAGAGAGTTACCACAGAGAGTGAGTGACAACAGGGAATGAGTGACCACAGACAATGACAACAGGGAGTGAGTGACCACTGCAGGCAAGTGACCACAGAGAGTGAGTGACCACAGGGAATTTGTGGCCACATGGAGTGAGTGACCACAGGGAGTGAGTGATGACAGGGAGTGAGTGATGACAGGGAGTGAGTGACCACAGATAGTGAGTGGTCAGGGACTGAGTGACCACAGGGAGTGATTGAGTGACAACAGAGAATGAGTGACCACAGAGAGTGACAACAGGGAGTGAGTGACCACAGTGAGTGAGTGATAACAAAAAGTGATTGGTCACAGGGAGCAAGTGATCACAGAGAGTGAGTGACAGCAGGCAATGAGTGACCACAGAGAGTGATAACAGGTACTGAGTGACCACAGGGAGTGAGTGATGACAGGGAGTGAGTGGTCAGGGAATGAGTGACCACAGGGAGTGAGTGAGCACTGGGATTGAGTGACCACAGGCAGTGACTGATGACAGGGAGTGAGTGGTCAGGCAGTGAGTGACCACAGAGAGTGAGTGACCACAGAGTGAGTGACGACAGGGAGTGAATGACCACAGTGAGTGAGTGACCACAGGGAGTGATTGGTAACAGGGATCGAGTGACCACAGGGAGAGAGTGACCACAGAGAGTGAGTGATAACTTGGAATGAGTGACCACAGACAATGACAACAGGTAGTGAGTGACCACAGGGAGCAAGTGACCTCAGAGAGTGAGTGGTCAGGGGCTGAGTGACCACAAAGAGTGAGTGGTCAGCGGCTGAGTGACCACAAGCTGTGAGTGATGACAGAGAGTGGGTGATGACAGGGAGTGAGTGACCACAGGGAGTGATTGGTCACAGGGAGCCAGTGACCACAGGGAAAGCGTGACCACAGAGAGTGAGTGACAACAGGGAATGAGTGACCACAGAGAGTGACAACACAGAGTCAGTGACCACAGAGAGTGAGTGACCACAGGGAATGATTGGTAACAGGGAGCGAGTGACCACAGGGAGAGAGTGACCACAGAGAGTGAGTGATAACATGGAATGAGTGACCACAGACAATGACAACAGGTAGTGAGTGACCACAGGGAGCAAGTGACCACAGAGAGTGAGTGGTCAGGGGCTGAGTGACCACAAGGAGTGAGTGGTCAGGGGCTGAGTGACCACAAGGAGTGAGTGATGACAGAGAGTGGGTGATGACCGGGAGTGAGTGACCACAGAGAGTGAGTGGTCAGGGTCTGAGTGACCACAGGGAGTAATTGGTCACAGGGAGCCAGTGACCACAGGGAAAGCGTGACCACAGAGAGTGAGTGACAACAGGGAATGAGTGACCACAGAGAGTGACAACACAGAGTGAGTGACCACAGAGAGTGAGTGGTCAGGGAGTGAGTGGCCACATGGAGTGAGTGACCACAGGGAGTGAGTGATGACACAGAGTGAGTGATGACAGGGAGTGAGTGACCACAGGGAGTGAGTGACCACAGAGAGTGAGTGGTCAGGGAGTGAGTGACCACAGAGAGTGAGTGGTCAGGGAGTGAGTGACCACAGGGAGTGAGTGGCCACATGGGGTAAGTGGTCAGGGGCTGAGTGACCACAGGGAGTGATTGGTCACAGGGAACCAGTGACCACAGGGAAAGAGAGACCACAGAGAGTGAGTGACAACAAGGAATGAGTGAACACAGAGAGCGACAACAGGGAGTGAGTGACCACAGGGAGTGAGTGACAACAGGGAGTGATTGGTCATAGGGAGCGAGTTACCACAGAGAGTGACAACAGGGACTGAGTGACCACAGGGAGTGAGTGACCACAGAGAGTGAGCGGTCAGGAAATGAGTGACCACAGGGAGTGAGTGGACAGGGAGTGAGTGACCACAGGGAGTGTGTGCCCACATGGAGCGAGAGGCCACATGGAGTGTGTGGTCAGGGACTGAGTGACCACAGGGAGTGATTGGTCACAGGGAGCCAGTGACCACAGGGAAAGAGTGACCACAGAGAGTGAGTGACAACAGGGAATGAGTGACCACAGAGAGTGACAACAGGGAGTGAGTGACCACAGAGAGTGAGCGGTCAGGGAGTGAGTGACCACAGTGGGTGAGTGGCCACATGGGGTAAGTGACCACAGGGAGTGAGTAACCACAGGGAGTGAGTGGTAAGGGAGTCAGTGACCACAGGGAGTGAATGACCACTGGGATTGAGTGACCACAGGGAGTGAGTAACCACAGAGAGTGAGTGGTCAGGGATTGAGTTACCACAGGGAGTGAGTGGTCAGGGAGTGAGTGACCACAGGGAGTGAGTGACCACATGGGGTAAGTGGTCAGGGGCTGAGTGACCACAGGGAGTGATTGGTCACAGGGAACCAGTGACCACAGGGAAAGAGAGACCACAGAGAGTGAGTGACAACAAGGAATGAGTGAACACAGAGAGCGACAACAGGGAGTGAGTGACCACAGGGAGTGAGTGACAACAGGGAGTGATTGGTCATAGGGAGCGAGTTACCACAGAGAGTGACAACAGGGACTGAGTGACCACAGGGAGTGAGTGACCACAGAGAGTGAGCGGTCAGGAAATGAGTGACCACAGGGAGTGAGTGGACAGGGAGTGAGTGACCACAGGGAGTGTGTGCCCACATGGAGCGAGAGGCCACATGGAGTGTGTGGTCAGGGACTGAGTGACCACAGGGAGTGATTGGTCACAGGGAGCCAGTGACCACAGGGAAAGAGTGACCACAGAGAGTGAGTGACAACAGGGAATGAGTGACCACAGAGAGTGACAACAGGGAGTGAGTGACCACAGAGAGTGAGCGGTCAGGGAGTGAGTGACCACAGTGGGTGAGTGGCCACATGGGGTGAGTGACCACAGGGAGTGAGTGATGACAGGGAGTGAGTAACCACAGGGAGTGAGTGGTAAGGGAGTCAGTGACCACAAGGAGTGAATGACCACTGGGATTGAGTGACCACAGGGAGTGAGTAACCACAGAGAGTGAGTGGTCAGGGATTGAGTTACCACAGGGAGTGAGTGGTCAGGGAGTGAGTGACCACAGGGAGTGAGTGGCCACATGGGGTAAGTGGTCAGGGGCTGAGTGACCACAGGGAGTGATTGGTCACAGGGTACCAGTGACCACAGGGAAAGAGAGACCACAGAGAGTGAGTGACAACAAGGAATGAGTGAACACAGAGAGCGACAACAGGGAGTGAGTGACCACAGGGAGTGAGTGACAACAGGGAGTGATTGGTCATAGGGAGCGAGTTACCACAGAGAGTGACAACAGGGACTGAGTGACCACAGGGAGTGAGTGACCACAGAGAGTGAGCGGTCAGGAAATGAGTGACCACAGGGAGTGAGTGGACAGGGAGTGAGTGACCACAGGGAGTGTGTGCCCACATGGAGCGAGAGGCCACATGGAGTGTGTGGTCAGGGACTGAGTGACCACAGGGAGTGATTGGTCACAGGGAGCCAGTGACCACAGGGAAAGAGTGACCACAGAGAGTGAGTGACAACAGGGAATGAGTGACCACAGAGAGTGACAACAGGGAGTGAGTGACCACAGAGAGTGAGCGGTCAGGGAGTGAGTGACCACAGTGGGTGAGTGGCCACATGGGGTGAGTGACCACAGGGAGTGAGTGATGACAGGGAGTGAGTAACCACAGGGAGTGAGTGGTAAGGGAGTCAGTGACCACAGGGAGTGAATGACCACTGGGATTGAGTGACCACAGGGAGTGAGTAACCACAGAGAGTGAGTGGTCAGGGATTGAGTTACCACAGGGAGTGAGTGGTCAGGGAGTGAGTGACCACAGGGAGTGAGTGACCACATGGGGTAAGTGGTCAGGGGCTGAGTGACCACAGGGAGTGATTGGTCACAGGGAACCAGTGACCACAGGGAAAGAGAGACCACAGAGAGTGAGTGACAACAAGGAATGAGTGAACACAGAGAGCGACAACAGGGAGTGAGTGACCACAGGGAGTGAGTGGTAAGGGAGTCAGTGACCACAGGGAGTGAATGACCACTGGGATTGAGTGACCACAGGGAGTGAGTAACCACAGAGAGTGAGTGGTCAGGGATTGAGTTACCACAGGGAGTGAGTGGTCAGGGAGTGAGTGACCACAGGGAGTGAGTGACCACATGGAGTGAGTGGCCACATGGAGTGAGTGGTCAGGGGCTGAGAGACCACAGGGTGTGTTTGGTCACAGGGAACCAGTAACCACAGGGAAAGAGTGACCACAGAGAGTGAGTGACAACAGGGAGTGAGTGACCACAGAGAGTGAGTGACAACAGGCAATGAGTGACTACAGAGAGTGACAACAAGGACTGAGTGACCACAGGGAGTGAGTGATGGCAGGGAGTGAGTGGTCAGGGAATGAGTGACCACAGAGAGTGAGTGGTCAGGGACTGAGTGACCACGGGGCGTGATTGGTCACAGGGAGCCAGTGACCACAGGAAAAGAGTGACCACAGAGAGTGAGTGACAACAGGGAATGAGTGACCACAGAGAGTGACAACAGGGAGTGAGTGACCACAGGGAGTGAGTGGCCACATGGAGTGAGTGACCACAGGGAGTGAGTGATGACAGAGAGTGAGTGATGACAGGGAGTGAGTGACCACAGGGAGTGTGTGGTAAGGGAGTCAGTGACCACAGGGAGTGAATGACCACTGGGATTGAGTGACCACAGGGAGTGAGTGGTCAGGGGCTGAGTGACCACAGGGAGTGAGTGACCACAGGGAGTGAGTGCTGACAGAGAGTGAGTGATGACAGGGAGGGAGTGACCACAGGGAGTGAGTGTTAAAGGAGTTAGTGACCACAGGGAGTGAATGACCACTGGGATTGAGTGACCACAGGGAGTGAGTGATGACAGAGAGTGAGTGATGACAGGGAGTGAGTGAACACAGAGAGTGAGTGGATGGGGCTGAGTGACCGCAAGGAGTGAGTGGTCACAGGGAGCGAGTGACCACAGAGAGTGAGTGACCACAGTGAGTGAGTGACCACAGGGAGAGATTGGTCACAGGGAGTGAGTGACCACAGGGAGAGAGTTACCACAGAGAGTGAGTGACAACAGGGAATGAGTGACCACAGACAATGACAACAGGGAGTGAGTGACCACTGCAGGCAAGTGACCACAGAGAGTGAGTGACCACAGGGAATTTGTGGCCACATGGAGTGAGTGACCACAGGGAGTGATTGATGACAGGGAGTGAGTGATGACAGGGAGTGAGTGACCACAGATAGTGAGTGGTCAGGGACTGAGTGACCACAGGGAGTGATTGAGTGACAACAGAGAATGAGTGACCACAGAGAGTGACAACAGGGAGTGAGTGACCACAGTGAGTGAGTGATAACAAAAAGTGATTGGTCACAGGGAGCAAGTGATCACAGAGAGTGAGTGACAGCAGGCAATGAGTGACCACAGAGAGTGATAACAGGTACTGAGTGACCACAGGGAGTGAGTGATGGCAGGGAGTGAGTGGTCAGGGAATGAGTGACCACAGAGAGTGAGTGGTCAGGGACTGAGTGACCACGGGGCGTGATTGGTCACAGGGATCGAGTGACCACAGGGAGAGAGTGACCACAGAGAGTGAGTGATAACTTGGAATGAGTGACAACAGACAATGACAACAGGTAGTGAGTGACCACAGGGAGCAAGTGACCTCAGAGAGTGAGTGGTCAGGGGCTGAGTGACCACAAGGAGTGAGTGGTCAGGGGCTGAGTGACCACAAGCAGTGAGTGATGACAGAGAGTGGGTGATGACAGGGAGTGAGTGACCACAGAGAGTGAGTGGTCAGGGACTGAGTCACCACAGGGAGTGATTGGTCACAGGGAGCCAGTTACCACAGGGAAAGCGTGACCACAGAGAGTGAGTGACAACAGGGAATGAGTGACCACAGAGAGTGACAACACAGAGTCAGTGACCACAGAGAGTGAGTGACCACAGGGAATGATTGGTAACAGGGAGCGAGTGACCACAGGGAGAGAGTGACCACAGAGAGTGAGTGATAACATGGAATGAGTGACCACAGACAATGACAACAGGTAGTGAGTGACCACAGGGAGCGAGTGACCACAGAGTGTGAGTGACCACAGGGAATGAGTGGCCACATGGAGTGAGTGACCACACGGAATGAGTGATGACAGAGAGTGAGTGATGAAAGGAGTGAGTGGTCCGGGGCTGAGTGACCACAGGGAATGAGTGGTCAGGGGCTGAGTGACCACAGGGAGTGAGTGACCACAGAGAGTAAGTGATGACAGAGTGAGTGACAACAGGGAATGAGTGACCACAGAGAGTGACAGCAGGGAGTGAGTGACCACAGGGAGTAAGTGACAACAGGGAGTGAGTGTCCACAGGGAGTGATTGGTCACATGGAGCAAGTGACCGCAGAGAGTGAGTGACAACAGGCAATGAGTGACCACAGAGAGTGACAACAGGGACAGAGTGACCACAGGGAGGGAGTGATGACAGGGAGTGAGTGACAACAGGGAATGAGTGACCACAGAGTGTGACAACAGTAGTGAATGACCACAGGGAGCCAGTGACCACCGAGAGTGAGTGACCACAGGGAATGAGTGGCCAAATGGAGTGAGTGACCACAGGGAGTGAGTGATGACAGAGAGTGAGTGATGACAGGGTGTGTGTGACCACAGAGTGTGAGGGGTCAGGGGTGAGTGACCACAGGCAGTGAGTGGTCAGGGGTTGAGTGACCACAGGGACTGAGTGACCACAGGGAGTGTGTGACGACAGAGAGTGAGTGATGACAGGGAGTGAGTGACCACAGAGAGTGATTGGTCAGGGAGTGAGTGACCACAGGGAGTGAGTGATGACAGAGAGTGATTGATGACAGGGAGTGAGTGACCACACAGAGTGAGTGGTCAGGGGCTGAGTGACCACAGGGAGTGAGTGACCATAGAGAGTGAGTGGTAAGTGAGTGAGTGACCACAGAGTGTGACAACAGTTACTGAGTGACCACAGGGAGAAAGTGATGACAGGGAGTGAGTGGTCAGGGAATGAGTGACCACAGGAAGTGAGTGACCACAGAGAGTGAGTGGTCAGGGACTGAGTGACCACAGGGAGTGAGTGATGACAGGGAGTGAGTGACCACAGAGAGTGAGTGGTCAGTGAGTGAGTGACCAGAGGGAGGGAGTGACCACTGGGATTGAGCGACCACAGGGAGTGAGCGATGGCAGAGCATGAGTGATGGCAGGGAGTGAGGGACCACAGAGAGTGAGTGGTAAGGGAGTGTGTGACCACAGAGAGTGACAACAGGGAATGAGTGACCACAGGGAGTGAGTGACCACAGAGAGTGAGTGGTAAAGGAGTGAGTGACCACAGGGCGTGAGTGGCCACTGGGATTGAGTTACCACAGGGAGTGAGCGATGACAGAGCGTGAGTGATGACAGGGAGTGATTGACCACAGAGAGTGAGTGGTCAGGGAGTGAGTGACCACAGAGAGTGACAACAGGAACTGAGTGACCACAGGGAGGGAGTGATGACAGGGAGTGAGTGACACCAGGGAATGAATGACCACAGAGAGTGACAACAGGGAGTGAGTGACCACAGGGAATGAGTGATGACAAAGAATGGGTGATGAAAGGGAGTCAGGGACCACAGAGAGTGAGTGGTCAGGGGCTGAGTGACCACAAGGTGTGAGTGATGACAGGGAGTGAGTAACCTCAGAGAGTGAGTGGTAAGGGAGTGAGCGACGACAGGGAGTGAATGACCACAGGGAGTGAGTGATGACAGGGAGTGAGTAGTCAAGGAATGAGTGACCACTGGGATTGAGTGACCACAGGGAGCGAGTGACCACAGTGAGTGTGTGATGACAGGGAGTAAGTGGTCACAGGGAGCGAGTGACCACAGAGAGTGAGTGACCAAAGGGAGTGAGTGAAAACAGGGAGTGATTGGTGTCAGGGAACTAGTGACCACAGGGAGAGAGTTACCACAGAGATTGAGTGACAACTGGGAATGAGTGACTACAGACAATGGCAACAGGGAGTGAATGACAACAGGGAGCGAGTGACCACAGAGAGTGAGTGACCACAGGGAATGAGTGCCCATATGGAGTGTGTGACCACAGGGAGTGAGTGATGACAGGGAGTGAGTGACCACAGAGACTGAGTGGTCAAGGGCTGAGTGACCACAGGGAGTGAGTGGTCAGGGGCTGAGTGACCACAGGGAGTGAGTGACCACAGGGAGTGACTGATGACAGAGAGTGAGTGATGACAGGGAGTGAGTGTCCAAAGAGAGTGAGTGGTCAGGGACTGAGTGACCACAGGGAAGTGATTGGTCACAGGGAGCCAGTTACCACAGGGAAAGAGTGACCACAGAGAGTGAGTGACAACAAGGAATGAGTGACCACAGAGGGTGACAACAGGGAGTGAGTGACCACAGGGAGTGAGTGACCACAGGGAGTGATTGGTCAGGGACTGAGTGACCACAGGGAGTGAATGACCACTGAGATTGAGTGACCACAGGGAGTGAGCGATGACAGAGCGTGAGTGATGACAGGGAGTGATTGACCACAGAGAGTGAGTGGTCAGGGAGTGAGTGACCACAGAGAGTGACAACAGGAACTGAGTGACCACACGGAGGGAGTGATGACAGGGAGTGAGTGACACCAGGGAATGAATGACCACAGAGAGTGACAACAGGGAGTGGGTGACCACAGGGAATGAGTGATGACAAAGAATGGGTGATGAAAGGGAGTCAGGGACCACAGAGAGTGAGTGGTCAGGGGCTGAGTGACCACAAGGTGTGAGTGATGACAGGGAGTGAGTAACCTCAGAGAGTGAGTGGTAAGGGAGTGAGCGACGACAGGGAGTGAATGACCACAGGGAGTGAGTGATGACAGGGAGTGAGTAGTCAAGGAATGAGTGACCACTGGGATTGAGTGACCACAGGGAGCGAGTGACCACAGTGAGTGTGTGATGACAGGGAGTGAGTGGTCACAGGGAGCGAGTGACCACAGAGAGTGAGTGACCAAAGGGAGTGAGTGAAATCAGGGAGTGATTGGTGTCAGGGAACTAGTGACCACAGGGAGAGAGTTACCACAGAGAGTGAGTGACAACTGGGAATGAGTGACTACAGACAATGGCAACAGGGAGTGAATGACAACAGGGAGCGAGTGACCACAGAGAGTGAGTGACCACAGGGAATGAGTGCCCATATGGAGTGTGTGACCACAGGGATTGAGTGATGACAGGGAGTGAGTGACCACAGAGACTGAGTGGTCAAGGGCTGAGTGACCACAGGGAGTGAGGGGTCAGGGGCTGAGTGACCACAGGGAGTGAGTGACCACAGGGAGTGAGTGATGACAGAGACTGAGTGATGACAGGGAGTGAGTGTCCCAAGAGAGTGAGTGGTCAGGGACTGAGTGACCACAGGGAGTGATTGGTCACAGGGAGCCAGTTACCACAGGGAAAGAGTGACCACAGAGAGTGAGTGACAACAGGGAATGAGTGACCACAGAGGGTGACAACAGGGAGTGAGTGACCACAGGGAGTGATTTGTCAGGGACTGAGTGACCACAGGGAGTGAATGACCACTGAGATTGAGTGACCACAGGGAGTGAGTGGTCAGGGAGTGAGTGACCACAGAGAGTAAGTGACCACATGGAGTGAGTGGCCACATGGAGTGAGTGGTCAGGGACTGAGTGACTACAGTAAGTGATTTGTCAGAGGGAGCCAGTGACCACAGGGAGCAAGTGACCACAGAGAGTGAGTGACAACAGGCAATCAGTGACCGCAGAGAGTGACAACAGGGACTGAGTGACCACAGGGAGTGAGTGATGACAGGGAGTGAGAGGTCAGGGAATCAGTGACCACAGGGTGTGAGTGATCACTGGGATTGAGTGACCACAGGGAGTGAGTGATGACAGGGAGTGAGTGGTGAGGGAGTGAGTGACCACAGAGAGTGAGTGACCACAGAGTGAGTGACGACAGGGAGTGAATGACCACAGGGAGTGAGTGGTAAGGGAGTGAGTGACCACAGAGTGTGACAACAGGTACTGAGTGACCACAGGGAGGGAGTGATGACAGGGAGTGAGTGTTCAGGGAATGAGTGACCACAGGAAGTGAGTGACCACAGAGAGTGAGTGGTCAGGGGCTGAGTGACCAGAGGGAGTGAATGACCACGGAGATTGAGTGGGAAGGGAGTGAGTGACCACAGGAATTGAATGACCACTGGGATTGAGTGACCAAAGGCAGTGAGTGACCACAGAGAGTGAGTGGTCAGGGAGTGAGTGACCAGAGGGAGTGAGTGACCACTGGGACTGAGCGACCACAGGGAGTGAGCGCTGACAGAGCGTGAGTGATGACAGGGAGTGAGTGACCACAGAGAGTGAGTGGTAAAGGAGTGTGTGACCACAGAGAGTTACAACAGGGACTGAGTGACCACAGGGAGGGAGTGATGACAGGGAGTGAGTGGTCAGGGAATGAGTTACCACAGGGCGTGAGTGACCACTGGGATTGAGTTACCACAGGGAGTGAGCGATGACAGAGCGTGAGTGATGACAGGGAGTGATTGACCACAGAGAGTGAGTGGTAAGGGAGTGAGTGACCACAGAGAGTGACAACAGGAACTGAGTGACCACAGGGAGGGAGTGATGACAGGGAGTGAGTGACAGCAGGGAATGAATGACCACAGAGAGTGACAACAGGGAGTGAGTGACCACAGGGAATGAGTGGCCACATGGAGTGAGTGACTACAGGGAGTGAGTGATGACAGAGAGTGAGTGATGACAGGGCGTGAGTGACCACAGAGAGTGAGTGGTCAGGGACTGAGTGACCACAGGAAGCGATTGGTCATAGGGAGCCCGTGACCACAGGGAAAGAGTGACCACAGAGAGTGAGTGACAACAGGAAATGAGTGACCACAGACAATGACAACAGGGAGTGAGTGACCACAGACAGTGAGTGCTAAGGGAGTGAGTGACCACAGAAATTGACAACAGTAGTGAATGACCACAGGGAGCGAGTGACCACAGACAGTGTGTGACCACAGGGAATCAGTGGCCACATGGAGTGAGTGACCACAGGGAGTGAGTGATGACAGAGAGTGAGTGATGACAGGGACTGAGTGACCACAGGGAGTGTGTGACGACAGAGAGTGTGTGATGACAGGAAGTGAGTGACCACAGGGAGTGAGTGATGACAGAGAGTGAGTGATGACAGGGAGTGAGTGACCACAGACAGTGATTGGTGAGGGAGTGAGTGACCACAGGGAGTGAGTGATGACAGAGAGTGAGTGATGACAGGGAGTGAGTGACCACAGAGAGTGAGTGGTCAGGGGCTGAGTGACCACAGGGAGTGAGTGACCACAGAGAGTGAGTGATGACAGAGAGTGAGTGATGACAGGGAGAGAATGACCACGGAGATTGAGTGGGAAGGGAGTGATTGACCACAGGAAGTGAATGACCCCTGGGATTGAGTGACCAAAGGCAGTTAGTGACCACAGAGAGTGAGTGGCCAGGGAGTGAGTGACCAGAGGGAGTGAGTGACCACTGGGATTGAGCGACCACAGGGAGTGAGCAATGACAGAGCATGAGTGATGACAGGGAGTGAGTGACCACAGAGAGTGAGTGGTAAGGGAGTGTGTGACCACAGAGAGTGACAACAGGGACTGAGTGACCACAGGGATGGAGTGATGACAGGGAGTGAGTGGTCAGGAAATGAGTGACTACAGGGAGTGAGTGACCACAGGGAGCGAGTGGTAAGGCAGTGAGTGACCACAGGGCGTGAGTGACCACTGGGATTGAGTTACCACAGGGAGTGAGCGATGACAGAGCGTGAGTGATGACAGGGAGTGAGTGACCACAGAGAGGGAGTGGTAAGGGAGTGAGTGACCACTCGGATTGAGTGACCTCTGGGATTGTGTGACCACAGAGTGAATGGTCAGGGAGTGAGTGACCACAGGGAGTGAGTGACCACTGTGATTGAGTCACCACAGAGAGTGAGTGACCACAGAGAGTGAGTGGTCAGGGACTGAGTGACCACAGGGAGTGAGTGAACAAAGGGACTGAGTGACCAGAGAGAGTGAGTGGTAAGGGAGTGAGTGACCACTGGGATTCAGTGACCACAGAGTGAGTGGTCAGGGAGTGAGTAACCACAGGGAGTGAGTGACCACTGCGATTGAGTCACCACAGAGAGTGAGTGACCACAGAGAGTGAATGGTCAGGGGCTGAGTGACCACAGGGAGTGAGTGATGACAGAGAGTGAGCGATGACAGGGAGTGAGTGACCTCAGAGTGTGTGTGGTAAGGGAGTGAGTGACCACTGGGATTGAGTGGCCACAGAGTGATTGGTCAGAGAGTGAGTGACCACAGGGAGTCAGTGACCACTGGGAGTGAGTCAGCACAAAGAGTGAGTGACTACAGGGAGTGAGTGAACACAGGGTGTGAGAGATGACAGAGAGTGAGTGATGACAGGGAGTGAATGACCACAGAGATTGAGTGGTAAGGGAGTGAGTGACCACAAGAGGTGAATGACCACTGGGATTGAATGCCCACAGGGAGTGAGTGACCACAGAGAGTGAGTGGCCAGGGAGTGAGTGACCACAGGTAGTGAGTGATGACAGGGAGTGTGTGACCACAGGTAGTGAGTGATGACAGAGAGTGAGTGATGACAGGGAGTGAGTGACCACAGGGAGTGAGTGGTCAGGGAGTGAGTGACCACAGAGAGTGAATGACCACTGGGATTGAGTAACCACAGGGAGTGAGTGCCCACAGAGAGTGAGTGGTCTGGGAGCGAGAGACCACAGGGATTGAGTGACCACATGGAGTGAGTGACCACAGGGAGTGAGTGATGACAGAGAGTGAGTGAGCACAGGGAGTGAGTGACCACATGGAGTGAGTGGCCACATGGAGTGAGTGGTCAGGGGCTGAGTGAACACAGAGAGTGACAACAGGGACTGAGTGACCAAATGGAGTGAGTGATGACAGGGAGTGAGTGGTCAGGGAATGAGTGACCACAGGGAGTGAGTGACCACTAGGATTGAGTGACCACAGGGAGTGAGTGATGGCAGGGAGTGAGTGGTCAGGGAGTGAGTTACCACAGAGTGAGCGAAGACAGGGAGTGAATGACCACAGGGAGTAAGTGATGACAGGGAGTCAGTGGTCACAGGGAGCGAGTAACCACAGAGAGTGAGTTACCACAGGGAGAGAGTGACCACAGAGTGTGAGTGACAACAGGGAATGAGTGACCACAGACAATGACAACAGGGAGTGAGTGACCACAGAGTGTGATTGGTCACAGGGAGCGAATGACCACAGGGAGAGAGTGACCACAGAGAGTGAGTGACAACGGGGAATGAGCGACCACAGACAATGACAACAGGGAGTGAGTGACCACAGGGAGCGAGTGACCACAGGGAGCGAGTGACCACAGAGAGTGAGTGACCACAGGGAATGTGTGGCCACATGGAGTGAGTGACCACAGGGAGTGAGTGATGACAGAGAGTGAGTGATGACAGGGAGTGAGTGACCACAGAGAGTGAGTGGTCAGGGGCTGAGTGACCACAGGGAGTGAGTGATGACAGGGAGTGCGTGGTCAGGGAAAGAGTGGCCACAGGGATTGATTGACCACAGAGAGTGAGTGACCACAGAGAGTGAGTGGTAATGGAGTGAGTGACTACAGAGAGTGACAACAGGGACTGAGTGACCACAGGGAGCGAGTGACCACAGAGAGTGAGTGACCACAGGGAATGACTGGCAACCTGGAGTGTGTGACCACAGCGACAGAGTGATGACAGAGAGTGAGTGATGACTGGCAGTGAGTGACCACAGAGAGTGAGTGGTCAGGGCTGAGTGACCACAGGCAGTGAGTGGTCCGGGGCTGAGTGACCACAGGGTGTGAGTGACCACAGGGAGTGAGTGGTAAGGGAGTGAGTGACCACAGGAAGTGAATAACCACAGGGATTGAGTGACCACAGGGAGTGAGTGGTAAGGAAGTGAGTGACCACAGGGAGTGAATGACCACTGGGATTGTGTGACCCAAGGAAATGAGTGACCACAGAGAGTGAGTGATCAGGGAGTGAGTGACCACAGGGAGTGAGTGGTCAGGGAGTGAGTGACCACAGGGAGTGAGTGACCACATGGAGTGAGTGGCCACATGGAGTGAGTGGTCAGAGGCTGAGTGACCACAGAGAGTGACCACAGGGAGTGAGTGAACACAGGGAGTGAGTGATGACAGAGAGTGAGTGATGATAGGGAGTGAGTGGTAAGGGAGTGAGTGACCACTGGGATTGAGTGGCCACAGAGTGAGTGGTCAGGGAGTGAGTGACCACAGGGAGTGAGTGAACACAGGGAATGAGTGATGACAAAGAGTGAGTGATGACAGGGAGTGAATGGCAACAGAGATTGAGTGGTAAGGGAGTGAGAGACCACTGGAAGTAATTGACCACTAGGATTTAGTGGCCACATGGAGTGAGTGACCACAGGGAGTGAGTGATGACAGAAAGTGAGTGATGACAGGGAGTGAATGACCACAGAGATTGACTGGTAAGGGAGTGAGTGACCACAGGAAGTGAATGACCACAGGGAGTGAGTGATGACAGGGAGTCAGTGGTTACAGGGAGCGAGTGACCACAGAGAGTGAGTGACCACAGGGAGTGAGTGACCACAGGGAATGAGTGACCACAGGGAGTGATTG
This sequence comes from Mobula birostris, assembly GCF_030028105.1. Lineage (NCBI taxonomy): Eukaryota > Metazoa > Chordata > Chondrichthyes > Myliobatiformes > Myliobatidae > Mobula > Mobula birostris. The sequence goes on from NW_027277843.1 coordinate 19,429, forward strand.
GTCACAGGGAGCGAGTGACCTAAGAGAGAGAATTACCGCAGAGAGTGAGTGACAACAGGGAATGAGTGACCACAGACAATGACAACAGGGAGTGAGTGACCACAGGGAGCGAGTGACCACAGAGAATGAGTGGTCAGGGGCTGAGTGACCACAGGGAGTGAGTGGTCAGGGAATGAGTGACCACAGGGAGTGAGTGACCACAGTGAGTGACAACTGGGACTGAGTGACCACAGGGAGGGAGTGATGACAGGGAGTGAGTGACAACAGGGAATGCGAAACCACAGAGAGTGACAACAGGGAGTGAGTGACCACAGGGAATGACTGGCAAACTGGAGTGAGTGACCACAGCGTCTGAGTGATGAGAGAGAGTGAGTGATGACAGGGAGTGAGTGACCACAGGGAGTGAGTGGTAAGGAAGTGAATAACCACTGGGATTGAGTAACCACAGGGAGTGAGTGCCCACAGAGAGTGAGTGGTCTGGGAGCGAGAGACCACAGGGGTTGAGTGTCCACATGGAGTGAGTGACCACAAGAAGTGAGTGATGACAGAGAGTGAGTGATGACAGGGTGTGAGTGACCACAGGGAGTGAATGACCACTGAGATTGAGTGACGACAGGGACTGAGTGACCACAGAGAGTGAGTGACCACAGGGAGTGAGTGGTCAGGGAGTGAGTGACCACAGGGAGTGAGTGGCCACATGGAGTGAGTGGCCACATGGAGTGAGTGGTCAGGGGCTGAGTGAACACAGAGAGTGACAACAGGGACTGAGTGACCAAATGGAGTGAGTGATGACAGGGAGTGAGTGGTCAGGGAATGAATGACCACAGGGAGTGAGTGACCACTAGGATTGAGTGACCACAGGGAGTGATTGATGGCAGGGAGTGAGTGACCACAGAGTGAGTGAAGACAGGGAGTGAATGACCACAGGGAGTGAGTGATGACAGGGAGTCAGTGGTCACACGGAGCGAGTGACCACAGAGAGTGAGTTACCACAGGGAGAGAGTGACCACAGAGTGTGAGTGACAACAGGGAATGAGTGACCACAGACAATGACAATAGGGAGTGAGTGACCACAGGGAGTGAGTGACAACAGAGTGTGATTGGTCACAGGGAGCGAATGACCACAGGCAGAGAGTGAACACAGAGAGTGAGTGACCACAGGGAATGTGTGGCCACATGGAGTGAGTGACCACGGCGACAGAGTGATGACAGAGAGTGAGTGATGACTGGCTGTGAGTGACCACAGAGAGTGAGTGGTCAGGGCTGAGTGACCACAGGCAGTGAGTGGTCCGGTGCTGAGTGACCACAGGGAGTGAGTGACCACAGGGAGTGAGTTGTAAGGGAGTGAGTGACCACAGGAAGTGAGTGATGACAGAGAGTGAGTGATGACAGGGACTGAGTGACCACAGGGAGTGAATGGTAAGGAAGTGAGTGACCACAGGGAGTGAATGGTAAGGAAGTGAGTGACCACAGGGAGTGATTGACCACTGGGATTGTGTGACCACAGGGAATGAGTGACCACAGAGAATGAGTGGTCAGGGAGTGAGTGACCACAGGGAGCGAGTGGTCAGCGAGTGAGTGACCACAGGGAGTGAGTGACCACATGGAGTGAGTGGCCACATGGAGTGAGTGGTCAGGGGCTGAGTGACCACAGAGAGTGACAACAGGGACTGAGTGACCACATGGAGTGAGTGAAGACAGGGAGTGAGTGGTCAGGAAGTGAGTGACCACAGCGTGAGCGACGACAGGGAGTGAATTACCACAGAGAGTGCGTGATGACAGGGAGTGAGTCGTCAGGGAATGAGTGACCACTGGGATTGAGTGACCACAGGGAGTGTGTGATGACAGGGAGTGAGTGGTCGGGGAGTGAGTGACCACAGAGAGTGAGTGACCACAGAGTGAGCGATGACAGGGAGTGTATGACCACAGGGAGTGAGTGACCACAGGGAGTAATTGGTCACAGTGAGTGAGTAACCAAAGAGAGTGAGTGATAACAGGGAATGAGTGACCATATGGAGTGAGTGACCACACGGAGTGAGTGATGAAAGGTGTGAGTGACCACAGAGAGTGAGTGGTCAGAGGCTGAGTGACCACAGAGAGTGAGTGGTCAGAGGCTGAGTGACCACAGGGAGTGAGTGGTCAGGAGCTGAGTGACCACAGGGAGTGAGTGACAACAGGGAGTGAGTGACCACAGGGAGTGATTGGTCACATGGAGCAAGTGACCACAGAGAGTGAGTGACAACAGGCAATGAGTGACCACAGAGAGTGACAACAGGGACTCAGTGACAACAGGGAGTGAATGATGACACGGAGTGAGTAGTCAGGGAATGAGTGACCACAGGGAGTGAGTGACAACTGGGATTGAGTGACCACAGGGTGTGAGTGATGTCAGGGAGTCAGTGGTCAGGGAGTGAATGCCCACAGAGAGTGAGTGACCACAGAGTGAGCGACGACAGGGAGTGAATGACCACAGGGAGTGATTGGTCAGGGACTGAGCGACCACAGGGAGTGAGTGACCACTGGGAGTGATTGGTCAGGACTGAGTGACCACAGGGTGTGAGTGACCACATGGAGTGAGTGGTAAGGGAGTGAGTGACCACAGGGAGTGAATGACCACGGGGATTGAGTGACCACAGGGAGTGAGTGGTCAGGGAGTGAGTGACCACAGTGAGTGAGTGACCACATGGAGTGAGTGGCCGCATGGAGTGAGTGGTCAGGGGCTGAGTGACCACAGGAAGTGATTGGTCACAGGGAGCCGGTGACCATAGGGAGCAAGTGACCACAGAGAGTGTGTGACTACAGGCAATGAGTGACCACAGAGAATGGCAACAGGAACTGAGTGACCACAGGGAGTGAGTGATGACAGGAAGTGACTGGTCAGGGAATGAGTGACCACAGAGAGTGAGTGACCACCGGGATTGAGTGACCACAGGGTGTGAGTGACCACAGAGTGAGCGACGACAGGGAGTGAGTGATGACAGGGAGTGAGTGGTCAGAGAGAGCGACTGACTACAGAGAATGAGTGACCACAGGGAGTGAGTGACCACAGGGAGGGAGTGATGACAGAGAGTGATGACAGGGAGTAAGTGACCACAGAGAGTGAGTGGTCAGGGGCTGAGTGACCACAGGCAGTCAGTGGTCAGGGGCTGAGTGACCACAGGGAGTGAGTGACCACAGGGTGTGAGTGATGAAAGAGAGTGAGTGAGTGACCACAGGGAGTGTGTGATGTCAGAGAGTGAGTGATGACACGGAGTGAGTGACCACAGACAGTGAGTGGTCAGGGGCTGAGTGACCGCAGGGAGTGAGTGACCACAGGGAGTGAGTGATGACAGGGAGTGAGTGACCACAGAGAGTGAGTGCTAAGGGAGTAAGTGACTACAGGGAGTGAGTGACCACTGGGATTGAGTGACCACTGGGATTGAGTGACCACAGAGAGTGAGTGGTCAGTGAGTGAGTGACCACAGGGAGTGAGTGAACACTGGGATTGAGCGACCACAGAAAGTGAGTGACCACAGAGAGTGTGTGGTCAGGGAGGGAGTGACCGCAGGGAGAGAGTGACAACTGGAAGTGTGTGATGACAGGGAGTGAGTGACCACAGAGAGTGAGTGGTAAGGCAGTGAGTGACCACAGGGAGTGAGTTACCACTGGGATTAAGTGACCACTGGGATTCAGTGACCACAGTGAGTGAGTGACCAGAGAGAGTGAGTGGTCAGCGAGTGAGTGACCACAGGGAGTGAGTGACCACTGGGATTGAATGACCACAGGGAGTGAGCATGACAGAGCGTCAGTGATGACAGGGAGTGAGTGACCACAGAGAGTGAGTGACAAGGGAGTGAGTGACCACAGAGAGTGTCAACAGGGACTGAGTGACCACAGGGACGGAGTGATGACAGGGAGTGAGTGACAACAGGGAATGAGTGACCACAGAGAGTGACAACAGGGACTGAGTGACCACAGGGAATGACTGGCCAAATGGAGTGAGTGACAACAGGGAGTGAGTGATGACAGAGAGTGAGTGATGACAGGGAGTGAGTGACCACAGAGAGATAATGGTCGGGGGCTGAGTGACCACAAGGAGTGGATGGTCAGGGGCTGAGTGACTACAGGGAGTGAGTGACCACTGGGATTGAGTGATCACTGGGATTGCGTGACCACAGAGAGTGAGTCGTCAGGGATTGATTGACCACTGAGATTGAGTGATCTCTGGGAGTGAGTGACCACAGAGAGTGAGTGGTCAGCGAGTGAGTGACCACTGGGATAGAGTGACACAGGGAGTGAGTGATAACAGGGAGGGAGTGGTCAGGGAGTGAGTGACCACAGAGTGAGCGACGAGAGGGAGTGAATGACCACAGGGAGTGAGTGCTGACGGAGTGAGTGGTCACAGGGAGCGAGTGACAACAGAGAGTGAGTGACCACAGGGAGTGGGTGACCACATG
>NW_027277844.1:0-23836 GCF_030028105.1 Mobula birostris
GTGTTGGTTTGAATGGTAGTGTTGGTGTGGATGGTAGTGTTGGTTTGAAAAGTGGTGTTGGTGTGAATGGTAGTGTTGGTTTGAATGGTTAAGTTGGTGTGGATGGTAGTGTTGGTTTGAATGGTGGAGTTGGTGTGGATGGTGGTATTGGTGAGGTTGGTAGTGTTAGTTTGAATGGTGGTGTTGGTGTGGATGGTAGTGTTGGATTGAATGGTGGTGTTGGTTTGAATGGTGGTATTGGTGTGGATGGTAGTGTTGGTTTGAATGGTGGTGTTGCTGAGGATGGTAGTGTTGGTTTGAATGGTGGTGTTGGTGTGGATGGTAGTGTTGGATTGAATGTTGGTGTTGGTGAGGATGATGGTGGTGGTTTGAATGGTGAAATTGGTGTGGATGGTGGTATTGGTGTGGATGGTAATGTTGGTTTGAATGGTGGTGTTGGTGTGGATGGTAGTGTTGGTTTGAATGGTGGTGTTGGTTTGAATGGTGGTATTGTTGTGGATGGTAGTGTTGGTTTGAATGGTGGTGTTGCTGAGGATGGTAGTGTTGGTCTGAAAAATGGTGTTGGTGTGGATGTTAGTTTTGGTTTGAATGGTAGTGTTGGTGCGGATGGTAGTACTGGGTTGAATGGTGGAGTTGGTGTGGATGGTAGTGTTGGTTTGAATGGTAGTGTTGGTGTGGATGATAGTGTTGGTTTGAATCGTGGTGTTGGTGTGGATGGCAGTGTGGTTTGAATGGTTACCTTGGTGTGGATGGTAGTGTTGGTTTGAATGGTGGAGTTGGTGTGGATGGTGGTGTTGGTGAGGTTGGTAGTGTTAGTTTAAATGGTGGTGTTGGTGTGGATGGTAGTGTTGGTTTGAATGGTGGTTTTGGTGAGGATGATTGTAGTGTTGATTTGAATGGTGGTGTTGGTGTGGATGGCAGTGTTGGTTTGAAAGTTGGAGTTGGTGAGGATGATGGTAGTGTTGGTTTGAATGGTGAAGTTGGTGTGGATGGTGGTGTTGGTGAGGATGGTAGTGTTGTTATAGTGGTGGTGAGGGTGTGGATGGTAGTGTTGGTAACAATGGTGGTGTTGGTGTGGATGGTAGTGCTGGTGTAGATGGTATTGTTGGTTTGAATGGTGATGTTGGTGAGGATGATGCTAGTGTTGGTTTGAATGGTGGTGTTGGTGTGGATGGTAGTGTTGGCTTGAATGGTCCTGTTGGTTTGAATGGTGGTGTTGGTGAGGATAATGGCACTGTTGGATTCAATGGTGGTGTTGGTGTGGATGGTAGTGTTCGTTTGAATGGTGCTGTTGGGGTGGATGGTAGTTTTGGTTTGAATGGTGGTGTTGGAGTGGAAGGTGGTGTTGGTTTGAATGGTAGTGTTGGTATTGGTGTCTATGTTTGTGTTGGTTTGAATGGTGGTGTTGGTGCAGATGGTAGTGTTGGTTTGAATGGTGGAGTTGGTGTGGATGGTGTTGTTGGTGAGGTTGGTAGTATTAGTTTGAATGGTGGTGTTGGTGATGATGGTATTATTGGTTTGAATGGTGGTGCTGGTAACGATGGTAGTGTTGGTTTAAATGGTGGTGTTGGTGTGGATGGTAGTGTTGGTTTGAAAGGTGGAGTTGGTGTGGATGGTAGTGTTGGTTTGAATGGTGGTGTTGGTGTGGATGGTAGTGCTGGTGTGGATGGTAGTGTTGGTTTGAATGGTGGTGTTGCTGAGGATGGTAGTGTTGGTTTGAATGGTGGTGTTGGTTTGAATGGTGGTGTTGGTGTGGATGGCAGTGTTGGTTTGAATGGTAGTGTTGGTTTGAATGGTGGTGTTGGTGTAGATGGTAGTGTTGGTTTGAATGGTGGTGTTGGTGATGATGGTGGTGTTGGTTTGATTAGTAGTAGTGTTTGTGAGGATGGTAGTGTTGGTTTGAATGGTGGTGTTGCTGAGGATGGTAGTGTTGGTTTGAATGGTGGTGTTGGTGTGGATGGTAGTGTTGGTTTGAATGGTGGTGTTGGTTTGAATGGTGGTATTGGTGTGGATGGTAGTGTTGGTTTGAATGGTGGTGTTGCTGAGGATGGTTGTGTTGGTTTGAATGCTGGTGTTGGTGTGGATGGTAGTATTGGTTTGAATGGTTAAGTTGGTGTGGATGGTAGTGTTGGTTTGAATGGTGGAGTTGGTGTGGATGGTGGTGTTGCTGAGGATGGTAGTGTTGGTTTGAATGGTGGTGTTGGTTTGAATGGTGGTGTTGGTGTGGATGGCAGTGTTGGTTTGAATGGTAGTGTTGGTTTGAATGGTGGTGTTGGTGTAGATGGTAGTGTTGGTTTGAATGGTGGTGTTGGTGATGATGGTGGTGTTGGTTTGATTAGTAGTAGTGTTTGTGAGGATGGTTGTGTTGGTTTGAATGGTGGTGTTGCTGAGGATGGTTGTGTTGGTTTGAATGGTGGTGTTGGTGTGGATGGGTAGTGTTGGTTTGAATGGTGGTGTTGGTTTGAATGGTGGTATTGGTGTGGATGGTAGTGTTGGTTTGAATGGTGGTGTTGCTGAGGATGGTTGTGTTGGTTTGAATGGTGGTGTTGGTGTGGATGGTAGTATTGGTTTGAATGGTTAAGTTGGTGTGGATGGTAGTGTTGGTTTGAATGGTGGAGTTGGTGTGGTTGGTGGTGTTGGTGTTGATGTAGTGTTAGTCTGAATGTTGGTGTTGGTGTGGATGGTAGTGTTCGTTTGAATGGTGGTGCTGGTGAGTATGGTAGTGTTGGTTTGATCGGTGGTGTTGGTGTGGATGGTAGTGTTGGTTTGAATGGTGGTGTTGGTGAGGATGGTAGTGTTGGTTTGAATGGTGGTGTTGGTGTGGATGGTAGTGCTGGTTTGAATGGTGGTGTTGGTTTGAATAGTAGATTTGGTTTGAATGGTGGTGCTGTTTGAATAGTTGATTTGGTTAGAATGGTGGTGTTGGTTTGAATAGTAGATTTGGTTTGAATGGTAGTGTTGGTTTGACTGGTGGTGTTGGTTTGAATGGTGGTGTTGCTGAGGATGGTTGTGTTGGTTTGAATGGTTAAGTTGGTGTGCATGGTGGTGTTGGAGTGGATGGTAGTTTTGGTTTGAATGGATGTATTGGTGTGGATGGTAGTGTTGGTTTGAATGTTGGTGTTGGTGAGGATGGTACTGCTGGTTTGAATGGTGGTGTTGGCTTGAATGGTCCTGTTGGTTTGAATGATGGTGTTGGTGAGGATGATGCTAGTGTTGGGTACAGTGGTGGTGTGGGTGTGGATGGAAGTGTTGGTCTGAAGGCTGCTGTTATGTTAGTGTGGAAGGTAGTGTTGGTTTGAATGGTGGTGTTGGTGTGGATGGTTGTGTTGGTTTGAATGGTGGTATTGGTGTGGATGGTAGTGTTGGTTTGAATGGTGGAGTTTGTGTGGATGGTGGTGTTGGTGAGGTTGGTAGTATTAGTTTGAATGGTGGTGTTGGTATGGATGGTAGTGTTGGTTTGAATGGTGGTGTTGGTGAGGATGATGGTAGTGCTGGGTTGAATGGTGGTGTTGGTTTGGATGGTAGTGTTGGTTTGAATGGTGAAGGTGGTGTGGATGGTGGTGTTGGTGAGGATGGTAGTTTTAGTTACAATGGTGGTGTTGGTGTGGATGGTAGTGTTGGTTACAATGGTGGTGTTGGTGTGGATGGTAGTGTTGGCTTGAATGGTGCTGTTGGTGTGGATGGTAGTTTTGGTTTGAATGGTGGTCGTTGGAGTAGAAGGTAGTGTTGGTTTGAATGGTGGTGTTGGTGTTGGTGTCGATGTTTGTGTTGGTTTGAATGGTGGTGTTGGTGCAAATGGTTGTGTTGGTTTGAATGGTGGTCTTGGTGTGGATGGTGGTGTTGGTGATGTTGGTAGTATTAGTTTGAATGGTTGTGTTGGTGAGGATGGTATTATTGGTTTGAATAGTGGTGCTGGTAAGGATGGTAATGTTGGTTTAAATGGTGGTGTTGGTGTGGATGGTAGTGTTGGTTTGAATGGTGGTGTTGGTGCAGATGGTAGTGTTGGTTTCAATGGTGCTATTGGTGTGGATGGTAGTGTTGGTTTGAATGGTGGTGTAGGTGAGGGTGGTAGTGTTGGTTTGAATGGTGGTGTTGGTGAAGAAGGTAGTGTTGGTTTGAATGGTGGTGTTGGTGAGGATGATGGTACTGTTGGGTTAAATGGTGGTGTGGGTGTGGATGGTAGTGTTGGTCTGAATGCTGGTGTTGGTGTTGGTGTGGATGGTAGTGTTATTTTGAATGGTGGTGTTGGTGTGAATGGTAGTTTTGGTTTGAATGGTGGTGTTGCTGAGGATGGTTGTGTTGGTTTGAATGGTGGTGTTGGTGTGGATGGTAGTATTGGTTTGAATGGTTAAGTTGGTGTGGATGGTAGTGTTGGTTTGAATGGTGGAGTTGGTGTGGATGGTGGTGTTGGTGTTGATGGTAGTGTTAGTCTGAATGTTGGTGTTGGTGTGGATGGTAGTGTTCGTTTGAATGGTGGTGCTGGTGAGTATGGTAGTGTTGGTTTGAATGGTGGTGTTGGTGTGGATGGTAGTGTTGGTTTGAATGGTGGTGTTGGTGAGGATGGTAGTGTTGGTTTGAATGGTGGTGTTGGTGTGGATGGTAGTGCTGGTTTGAATGGTGGTGTTGGTTTGAATAGTAGATTTGGTTTGAATGGTGGTGCTGGTTTGAATAGTTGATTTGGTTAGAATGGTGGTGTTGGTTTGAATAGTAGATTTGGTTTGAATGGTAGTGTTGGTTTGACTGGTGGTGTTGGTTTGAATGGTGGTGTTGCTGAGGATGGTTGTGTTGGTTTGAATGGTTAAGTTGGTGTGCATGGTGGTGTTGGAGTGGATGGTAGTTTTGGTTTGAATGGATGTATTGGTGTGGATGGTAGTGTTGGTTTGAATGTTGGTGTTGGTGAGGATGGTACTGCTGGTTTGAATGGTGGTGTTGGCTTGAATGGTCCTGTTGGTTTGAATGATGGTGTTGGTGAGGATGATGCTAGTGTTGGGTACAGTGGTGGTGTGGGTGTGGATGGAAGTGTTGGTCTGAAGGCTGCTGTTATGTTAGTGTGGAAGGTAGTGTTGGTTTGAATGGTGGTGTTGGTGTGGATGGTTGTGTTGGTTTGAATGGTGGTATTGGTGTGGATGGTAGTGTTGGTTTGAATGGTGGAGTTTGTGTGGATGGTGGTGTTGGTGAGGTTGGTAGTATTAGTTTGAATGGTGGTGTTGGTATGGATGGTAGTGTTGGTTTGAATGGTGGTGTTGGTGAGGATGATGGTAGTGCTGGGTTGAATGGTGGTGTTGGTTTGGATGGTAGTGTTGGTTTGAATGGTGAAGGTGGTGTGGATGGTGGTGTTGGTGAGGATGGTAGTTTTAGTTACAATGGTGGTGTTGGTGTGGATGGTAGTGTTGGTTACAATGGTGGTGTTGGTGTGGATGGTAGTGTTGGCTTGAATGGTGCTGTTGGTGTGGATGGTAGTTTTGGTTTGAATGGTGGTGTTGGAGTAGAAGGTAGTGTTGGTTTGAATGGTGGTGTTGGTGTTGGTGTCGATGTTTGTGTTGGTTTGAATGGTGGTGTTGGTGCAAATGGTTGTGTTGGTTTGAATGGTGGTCTTGGTGTGGATGGTGGTGTTGGTGATGTTGGTAGTATTAGTTTGAATGGTTGTGTTGGTGAGGATGGTATTATTGGTTTGAATAGTGGTGCTGGTAAGGATGGTAATGTTGGTTTAAATGGTGGTGTTGGTGTGGATGGTAGTGTTGGTTTGAATGGTGGTGTTGGTGCAGATGGTAGTGTTGGTTTCAATGGTGCTATTGGTGTGGATGGTAGTGTTGGTTTGAATGGTGGTGTAGGTGAGGGTGGTAGTGTTGGTTTGAATGGTGGTGTTGGTGAAGAAGGTAGTGTTGGTTTGAATGGTGGTGTTGGTGAGGATGATGGTACTGTTGGGTTAAATGGTGGTGTGGGTGTGGATGGTAGTGTTGGTCTGAATGCTGGTGTTGGTGTTGGTGTGGATGGTAGTGTTATTTTGAATGGTGGTGTTGGTGTGAATGGTAGTTTTGGTTTGAATGGTTGTGTTGGTGTGGAAGGTAGTGTTGGTTTGAATGGTGGTGTTGGTGTGGATGGTAGTGTTGGTTTGAATGGTGGTGTTGGTGAGGATGGTAGTGTTGGTTTGAATGGTGGGGTTGGTGTGGATGGTAGTGTTGGTTTGAATGGTGGTGTTGATGAGGATGGTAGTGTTAGTTTGAATGTTGGTGTTGGTGAGGATGATGGTGGTGGTTTGAATGGTGAAGTTGGTATGGATGGTGGTATTGGTGTGGATGGTAGTGTTGGTTTGAATGGTGGTGTTGGTTTGAATGGTGGTGTTGCTGAGGATGGTTGTGTTGGTTTGAATGGTTAAGTTGGTGTGCATGGTGGTGTTGGTGTGGATGGTAGTGTTAGTTTGAATGGTGGTGTAGGTGTGGATGGTAGTGTTGGTTTGAATGGTGGTGTTGGTGTGGATGGCACTGTTGGTTTGAATGCTGGTGATGGTAAGTAAGGTTGTGTTGGTTTAAGTGGTTGTGTTGGTGGGGACGGTAGTATTGGTTTGAATGGTTAAGTTGGTGTGGATGGTGGTGTTGATGTGGATGGTAGTGTTAGTTTGAATTGTGGTGTTGGTGTGGATGGTAGTGTTGGTTTGAATGGTGGTGTTGGTGTGGATGGTACTGTTGGTTTGAATGGTGGTGCTGGTAAGGAAGGTAGTGTTGTTTAGAATTGTGGTGTTGGTGTGGATGGTATTGTTGGTGTGGATGGTAGTGTTGGCTTGAATGGTCCTGTTGGTTTGAATCATGGTGTTGGTGAGGATGATGGTACTGTTGGGTTCAATGGTGGTGTAGGTGTGGATGGTAGTGTTGGTCTGAATGCTGGTGTTGGTGTTGGTGTGGATGGTAGTGTTATTTTGAATGGTGGTGTTGGTGTCTATGGTAGTGTTGGTTTGAATGGTGGTGTTGCTGAGGATGGTAGTGTTAGTCTGAATGGTGAAGTTAGTGTGGATGGTGGTGTTGGTGTGGATGGTAGTGTTCGTTTGAATGGTGGTGTTGGTGAGGATGGTAGTGTTGGTTTGAATGGTGGTGTTGGTGTAGATGGTAGTGCTGGTTTGAATGGTGGTCTTGGTGTGGATGGTTGAGTTGGTTTGAATGGTGGTGTTGGTGTGGATGGTAGTGTTCGTTTGAATGGTGGTGCTGGTGAGGATGGTAGTGTTGGTTTGAATGGTGGGGTTGATGAGGATGGTGGTGTTGGTGTGGATGGCAGTGTTGGTTTGAATGGTGTTGCTGGTGAGGATGGTAATGTTAGTCTGAATGGTGGTGTTGGTGTGGATGGTAGTGTTGGTTTGAATGGTGGTGTTGGTGAGGATGGTAGTGTTGGTTTGAATGGTGGTGTTGGTGTAGATGGTAGTGCTGGTTTGAATGGTGGTCTTGGTGTGGATGGTTGTGTTGGTTTGAATGGTGGAGTTGGTGTGGATGGTAGAGTTGGTTTGAATGGTGGTGTTGGTGTCGATGGTGGTGTTGGTTTGAATGGTGGTGTTGGTGAGGATGGTAGTGTTGGTGTGGATGGTAGTGTTGGTGTGGATGGTATTCTTGGTTTAAATGGTGTTGTTGGTGTAGATGGTAGTGTTGGTTTGAATGGTGGTCTTGGTGTGGATGGTTGTGTTGGTTTGAATGGTGGAGTTGGTGTGGATGGTGGTGTTGGTGAGGTTGGTAGTATTAGTTTGAATGGTGGTGTTGGTGAAGATGATGGTAGTGTTGGTTTAAATGGTGGTGTTGGTTTGAATGGTAGTGTTGGTTTGAATGGTGGTGTTGGTGAGGATAGTAGTGTTGGTTTGAATGGTGGTGTTGGTGTGGATGGTAGTGTTGGTTTGAATGGTAGTGTTGGCTTGAATGGTCCTGTTAGTTTGAATGGTGGTGTTGGTGAGGATGATGGTACTGTTGGGTTCAATGGTGGTGTGGGTGTGGATGGTAGTGTTCGTTTGAATGGTGGTGCTGGTGAGGATGGTAGTGTTGGTTTGAATGGTGGAGTTGGTGAGGATGGTGGTGTTGGTGTGGATGGCAGTGTTGGTTTGAATGGTGGTGCTGGTGAGGTTGGTAGTGTTGGTTTGAATGGTGGTGTTGGTGAGGATGGTAGTGCTGGTTTGAATGGTGGTGTTGGTTTGAATAGTAGATTTGGTTTGAATGGTGGTGCTGGTTTGAATAGTAGATTTGGTTTGATTGGTAGTGTTGGTTTGAATAGTAGATTTGGTTTGAATGGTAGTGTTGGTTTGAATGTTGGTGTTGGTTTGAATGGTGGTGTTGCTGAGGATGGTTGTGTTGGTTTGAATGGTTTAGTTGGTGTGGATGGTGGTGTTGGTGTGGATGGTAGTATCAGTTTGAATGGTGGTGTTGGTGTGGATGGTAGTGTTGATTTGAATGGTGGTGTTGGTGTGGATGGCACTGTTGGTTTGAATGGTGGTGCTGGTAAGGAAGGTTGTGTTGGTTTAAATGGTTGTGTTGGTGGGGATGGTAAGGTTGGTTTAAATGGTGGTGTTGGTGTGGATGGTAGTGTTGGTTAGAATGGTGGTGTTGGTGTGGATGGTATTGTTGGTGGGGATGGTAGTGTTGGTTTGAATGGTGGTGCTTGTGAGGATGGTAGTGTTGGTTTGAATGGTGGTGTTCCTGAGGATGGTAGTGTTGGTTTGAATGGTGGTGTTGGTGCGGATGGTAGTGTTAGTTTGAATGTTGGTGTTGGTGAGGATGATGATGGTGGTTTGAATGGTGAAGTTGGTATGGATGGTGGTATTGGTGTGGATGGTAGTGTTGGTTTGAATGGTGGTGTTGGTGTGGATGGTAGTGTTGGTTTGAATGGTGGTGTTGGTGTGGATGGTACTGTAGGTTTGAATGGTGGTGCTGGTAAGGAAGGTTGTGTTGGTTTAAATGGTTGTGTTGGTGGGGATGGTAGTGTTGGTTTGAACGGTGGTGTTGGTGTGGATGGTAGTGTTGGTTAGAATGGTGGAGTTGGTTTGGATGGTATTGTTGGTGGGGATGGTAGTGTTGGTTAGAATGGTGGTGTTGGTGTGGATGGTAGTGTTGGTTAGAATGGTGGTGTTGGTGTGGATGGTATTGTTGGTGTGGATGGTAGTGTTTGCTTGAATGGTCCTGTTGTTTTGAATGGTGGTGTTGGTGAGGATGGTAGTGTTGGTTTGAATGGTGGTGCTGGTGAGGATGGTAGTGTTGGTTTGAAAGGTGGTGTTGGTTTGAATGGTAGTGTTGGTTTGAATGGTGGTGTTGGTGAGGATAGTAGTGTTGGTTTGAATGGTGGTGTTGGTGTGGATGGTAGTGTTGGTTTGAATGGTAGTGTTGGCTTGAATGGTCCTGGTAGTTTTAATGGTGGTGTTGGTGAGGATGATGGTACTGTTGGGTTCAATGGTGGTGTGGGTGTGGATGGTAGTGTTCGTTTGAATGGTGGTGCTGGTGAGGATGGTAGTGTTCGTTTGAATGGTGGAGTTGGTGAGGATGGTGGTGTTGGTGTGGATGGCAGTGTTGGTTTGAATGGTGGTGCTGGTGAGGTTGGTAGTGTTGGTTTGAATGGTGGTGTTGGTGAGGATGGTAGTGCTGGTTTGAATGGTGGTGTTGGTTTGAATAGTAGATTTGGTTTGAATGGTGGTGCTGGTTTGAATAGTAGATTTGGTTTGATTGGTAGTGTTGGTTTGAATAGTAGATTTGGTTTGAATGGTAGTGTTGGTTTGAATGTTGGTGTTGGTTTGAATGGTAGTGTTGCTGAGGATGGTTGTGTTGGTTTGAATGGTTTAGTTGGTGTGGATGGTGGTGTTGGTGTGGATGGTAGTATCAGTTTGAATGGTGGTGTTGGTGTGGATGGTAGTGTTGATTTGAATGGTGGTGTTGGTGTGGATGGCACTGTTGGTTTGAATGGTGGTGCTGGTAAGGAAGGTTGTGTTGGTTTAAATGGTTGTGTTGGTGGGGATGGTAAGGTTGGTTTAAATGGTGCTGTTGGTGTGGATGGTAGTGTTGGTTAGAATGGTGGTGTTGGTGTGGATGGTATTGTTGGTGGGGATGGTAGTGTTGGTTTGAATGGTGGTGTTGGTGTGGATGGTAGTGTTGGTTAGAATGGTGGTGTTGGTGTGGATGGTATTGTTGGTGTGGATGGTAGTGTTTGCTTGAATGGTTCTGTTGTTTTGAATGGTGGTGTTGGTGAGGATGGTAGTGTTGGTTTGAATGGTGGTGCTGGTGAGGATGGTAGTGTTGGTTTGAATGGTGGTGTTGCTGAGGATGGTAGTGTTGGTTTGAATGGTGGTGTTGGTGCGGATGGTAGTGTTAGTTTGAATGTTGGTGTTGGTGAGGATGATGATGGTGGTTTGAATGGTGAAGTTGGTATGGATGGTGGTATTGGTGTGGATGGTAGTGTTGGTTTGAATGGTGGTGTTGGTGTGGATGGTAGTGTTGGTTTGAATGGTGGTGTTGGTGTGGATGGTACTGTTGGTTTGAATGGTGGTGCTGGTAAGGAAGGTTGTGTTGGTTTAAATGGTTGTGTTGGTGGGGATGGTAGTGTTGGTTTGAATGGTGGTGTTGGTGTGGATGGTAGTGTTGGTTAGAATGGTGGAGTTGGTGTGGATGGTATTGTTGGTGGGGATGGTAGTGTTGGTTTGAATGGTGGTGTTGGTGTGGATGGTAGTGTTGGTTAGAATGGTGGTGTTGGTGTGGATGATATTGTTGGTGTGGATGGTAGTGTTTGCTTGAATGGTCCTGTTGTTTTGAATGGTGGTGTTGGTGAGGATGGTAGTGTTGGTTTGAATGGTGGTGCTGGTGAGGATGGTAGTGTTGGTTTGAATGGTGGTGTTGCTGAGGATGGTAGTGTTGGTTTCAATGGTGGTGTTGGTGCGGATGGTAGTGTTAGTTTGAAGGTTGGTGTTGGTGAGGATGATGATGGTGGTTTGAATGGTGAAGTTGGTATGGATGGTGGTATTGGTGTGGATGGTAGTGTTGGTTTGAATGGTGGTGTTGGTGTGGATGGTAGTGTTGGTTTGAATGGTGGTGTTGGTGTGGATGGTAGTGTTGGTTACAATAGTGGTGTTGGTGTGGATGGTAGTGTTGGTTTGAATGGTGGTTTTGGTGAGGATGATGGTAGTGTTGCGTTGTATGGTGGTGTTGGTTTGGATGGTAGTGTTGGTTTGAATGGTGAAGGTGGTGTGGATGTTAGTGTTGGTTTGAATGGTAGTGTTGGTGTGGATGGTAGTGTTGGTTTGAAAAGTGGTGTTGGTGTGAATGGTAGTGTTGGTTTGAATGGTTAAGTTGGTGTGGATGGTAGTGTTGGTTTGAATGGTGGAGTTGGTGTGGATGGTGTTATTGGTGAGGTTGGTAGTGTTAGTTTGAATGGTGGTGTTGGTGTGGATGGTAGTGTTGGATTGAATGGTGGTGTTGGTTTGAATGGTGGTATTGGTGTGGATGGTAGTGTTGGTTTGAATGGTGGTGTTGCTGAGGATGGTAGTGTTGGTTTGAATGGTGGTGTTGGTGTGGATGGTAGTGTTGGATTGAATGTTGGTGTTGGTGAGGATGATGGTGGTGGTTTGAATGGTGAAATTGGTGTGGATGGTGGTATTGGTGTGGATGGTAATGTTGGTTTGAATGGTGGTGTTGGTGTGGATGGTAGTGTTGGTTTGAATGGTGGTGTTGGTTTGAATGGTGGTATTGTTGTGGATGGTAGTGTTGGTTTGAATGGTGGTGTTGCTGAGGATGGTAGTGTTGGTCTGAAAAATGGTGTTGGTGTGGATGTTAGTTTTGGTTTGAATGGTAGTGTTGGTGCGGATGGTAGTGCTGGGTTGAATGGTGGAGTTGGTGTGGATGGTAGTGTTGGTTTGAATGGTAGTGTTGGTGTGGATGGTAGTGTTGGTTTGAATCGTGGTGTTGGTGTGGATGGCAGTGTTGGTTTGAATGGTTACCTTGGTGTGGATGGTAGTGTTGGTTTGAATGGTGGAGTTGGTGTGGATGGTGGTGTTGGTGAGGTTGGTAGTGTTAGTTTAAATGGTGGTGTTGGTGTGGATGGTAGTGTTGGTTTGAATGGTGGTTTTGGTGAGGATGATTGTAGTGTTGATTTGAATGGTGGTGTTGGTGTGGATGGCAGTGTTGGTTTGAAAGTTGGAGTTGGTGAGGATGATGGTAGTGTTGGTTTGAGTGGTGAAGTTGGTGTGGATGGTGGTGTTGGTGAGGATGGTAGTGTTGTTATAGTGGTGGTGTGGGTGTGGATGGTAGTGTTGGTAACAATGGTGGTGTTGGTGTGGATGGTAGTGCTGGTGTAGATGGTATTGTTGGTTTGAATGGTGATGTTGGTGAGGATGATGCTAGTGTTGGTTTGAATGGTGGTGTTGGTGAGGATAATGGCACTGTTGGATTCAATGGTGGTGTTGGTGTGGATGGTAGTGTTCGTTTGAATGGTGCTGTTGGGGTGGATGGTAGTTTTGGTTTGAATGGTGGTGTTGGAGTGGAAGGTAGTGTTGGTTTGAATGGTAGTGTTGGTATTGGTGTCTATGTTTGTGTTGGTTTGAATGGTGGTGTTGGTGCAGATGGTAGTGTTGGTTTGAATGGTGGAGTTGGTGTGGATGGTGTTGTTGGTGAGGTTGGTAGTATTAGTTTGAATGGTGGTGTTGGTGATGATGGTATTATTGGTTTGAATGGTGGTGCTGGTAAGGATGGTAGTGTTGGTTTAAATGGTGGTGTTGGTGTGGATGGTAGTGTTGGTTTGAAAGGTGGAGTTGGTGTGGATGGTAGTGTTGGTTTGAATGGTGGTGTTGGTGTGGATGGTAGTGCTGGTGTGGATGGTAGTGTTGGTTTGAATGGTGGTGTTGCTGAGGATGGTAGTGTTGGTTTGAATGGTGGTGTTGGTTTGAATGGTGGTGTTGGTGTGGATGGCAGTGTTGGTTTGAATGGTAGTGTTGGTTTGAATGGTGGTGTTGGTGTAGATGGTAGTGTTGGTTTGAATGGTGGTGTTGGTGATGATGGTGGTGTTGGTTTGATTAGTAGTAGTGTTTGTGAGGATGGTAGTGTTGGTTTGAATGGTGGTGTTGCTGAGGATGGTAGTGTTGGTTTGAATGGTGGTGTTGGTGTGGATGGTAGTGTTGGTTTGAATGGTGGTGTTGGTTTGAATGGTGGTACTGGTGTGGATGGTAGTGTTGGTTTGAAAGGTGGTGTTGCTGAGGATGGTTGTGTTGGTTTGAATGGTGGTGTTGGTGAGGATGGTAGTGTTGGTTTGAATGGTGGTGTTGGTGTGGATGGTAGTGCTGGTTTGAATGGTGGTGTTGGTTTGAATAGTAGATTTGGTTTGAATGGTGGTGCTGGTTTGAATAGTTGATTTGGTTAGAATGGTGGTGTTGGTTTGAATAGTAGATTTGGTTTGAATGGTAGTGTTGGTTTGACTGGTGGTGTTGGTTTGAATGGTGGTGTTGCTGAGGATGGTTGTGTTGGTTTGAATGGTTAAGTTGGTGTGCATGGTGGTGTTGGAGTGGATGGTAGTTTTGGTTTGAATGGATGTATTGGTGTGGATGGTAGTGTTGGTTTGAATGTTGGTGTTGGTGAGGATGGTACTGCTGGTTTGAATGGTGGTGTTGGCTTGAATGGTCCTGTTGGTTTGAATGATGGTGTTGGTGAGGATGATGCTAGTGTTGGGTACAGTGGTGGTGTGGGTGTGGATGGAAGTGTTGGTCTGAAGGCTGCTGTTATGTTAGTGTGGAAGGTAGTGTTGGTTTGAATGGTGGTGTTGGTGTGGATGGTTGTGTTGGTTTGAATGGTGGTATTGGTGTGGATGGTAGTGTTGGTTTGAATGGTGGAGTTTGTGTGGATGGTGGTGTTGGTGAGGTTGGTAGTATTAGTTTGAATGGTGGTGTTGGTATGGATGGTAGTGTTGGTTTGAATGGTGGTGTTGGTGAGGATGATGGTAGTGCTGGGTTGAATGGTGGTGTTGGTTTGGATGGTAGTGTTGGTTTGAATGGTGAAGGTGGTGTGGATGGTGGTGTTGGTGAGGATGGTAGTTTTAGTTACAATGGTGGTGTTGGTGTGGATGGTAGTGTTGGTTACAATGGTGGTGTTGGTGTGGATGGTAGTGTTGGCTTGAATGGTGCTGTTGGTGTGGATGGTAGTTTTGGTTTGAATGGTGGTGTTGGAGTAGAAGGTAGTGTTGGTTTGAATGGTGGTGTTGGTGTTGGTGTCGATGTTTGTGGTGGTTTGAATGGTGGTGTTGGTGCAAATGGTTGTGTTGGTTTGAATGGTGGTCTTGGTGTGGATGGTGGTGTTGGTGATGTTGGTAGTATTAGTTTGAATGGTTGTGTTGGTGAGGATGGTATTATTGGTTTGAATAGTGGTGCTGGTAAGGATGGTAATGTTGGTTTAAATGGTGGTGTTGGTGTGGATGGTAGTGTTGGTTTGAATGGTAGTGTTGGTTTGAATGGTGGTGTTGGTGCAGATGGTAGTGTTGGTTTGAATGGTGCTATTGGTGTGGATGGTAGTGTTGGTTTGAATGGTGGTGTAGGTGAGGGTGGTAGTGTTGGTTTGAATGGTGGTGTTGGTGAAGAAGGTAGTGTTGGTTTGAATGGTGGTGTTGGTGAGGATGATGGTACTGTTGGGTTAAATGGTGGTGTGGGTGTGGATGGTAGTGTTGGTCTGAATGCTGGTGTTGGTGTTGGTGTGGATGGTAGTGTTATTTTGAATGGTGGTGTTGGTGTGAATGGTAGTTTTGGTTTGAATGGTGGTGTTGGTGTGGAAGGTAGTGTTGGTTTGAATGGTGGTGTTGGTGTGGATGGTAGTGTTGGTTTGAATGGTGGTGTTGGTGAGGATGGTAGTGTTGGTTTGAATGGTGGGGTTGGTGTGGATGGTAGTGTTGGTTTGAATGGTGGTGTTGATGAGGATGGTAGTGTTAGTTTGAATGTTGGTGTTGGTGAGGATGATGGTGGTGGTTTGAATGGTGAATTTGGTATGGATGGTGGTATTGGTGTGGATGGTAGTGTTGGTTTGAATGGTGGTGTTGGTGTGGATGGTAGTGTTGGTCTGAATGGTGGTGTTGGTGTGGATGGTAGTGTTGGTTACAATGGTGGTGTCGGTGTGGATGGTAATGCTGGTGCTGATGGTATTGTTGGGTTGAATGGTGGTGTTGGTGTGGATGGTAGTTTTGGTTTGAATGGAGGTGTTGGTGAGGATGGTAGTGTTGGTTTGAATGGTGGTGTTGGTGAGGATGGTAGTGTTGGTTTGAATGGTGGTGTTGGTGTGGATGGTAGTGTTGGTTTGAAAGGTGGTGTTGGTTTGAATGGTGGTGTTGCTGAGGATGGTAGTGTTGGTTTGAATGTTGAAGCTGGCGTGGATGGTGGTGTTGAGGAGGATGGTAGTGTTGCTTTGAATGTTGGTGTTGATGAGGATGGTGGTGTTGGTTTGAATGGTGGTGTTGGTGTGGATGGTAGTGTTGGTTTGAATGGTGGTGTTGCTGAGGATGGTAGTGTTGGTTTGAATGGTGAAGCTGGCGTGGATGGTGGTGTTAAGGTGGATGGTAGTGTTGGTTTGAATGTTGGTGTTGGTGAGGATGATGGTGGAGCTTTGAATGGTGAAGTTGGTGTGGATGGTGGTATTGGTGTGTATGGTAGTGTTGGTTTGAATGGTGGTGTTGGTTTGAATGGTGGTATTGGTGTGGATGGTAGTGTTGGTTTGAATGGTGGTGTTGCTGAGGATGGTAGTGTTGGTTTGAATGGTTAAATTGGTGTGGATGGTAGTGTTGGTTTGAATGGTGGAGTTGGTGTGGATGGTAGTGTTGGTTTGAATGGTGGTTTGGGTAAAGATGACGGTAGTGTTGATTTGAATGATGGTGTTGGTTTGAAAGTTGGAGTTGGTGAGGATGATGGTAGTGTTGGATTGAATGGTGGTGTTGGTTTGGATGGTAGTGTTGGTTTGAATGGTGGTGCTGATGAGGATGGTAGTTTTAGTTTGAATGGTAGTGTTGGTGTGGATGGTAGTGTTGGTTTGACTGGTGAAGTTGGTGTGGATGGTGGTGTTGGTGAGGATGGTAGTGTTAG
Organism: Mobula birostris; assembly: GCF_030028105.1. Taxonomy (NCBI): domain Eukaryota; kingdom Metazoa; phylum Chordata; class Chondrichthyes; order Myliobatiformes; family Myliobatidae; genus Mobula; species Mobula birostris. The sequence continues at coordinate 16,049 of NW_027277844.1, forward strand.
TTACAATGGTGGTGTTGGTGTGGCTGGTAGTGTTGGTTACAATGGTGGTGTTGGTGTGGATGGTAGTGCTGGCTTGAATGGTCCTGTTGGTTTGAATGGTGGTGTTGGTGAGGATAATGGCACTGTTGGATTCAAAGGTGGTGTTGGTCTGGATGGTAGTGTTGGTTTGAATGGTGGTGTTGGTGTGGATGATAGTGTTGGTTTGAATGGTGGTGTTGGAGTGGAAGGTAGTGTTGGTTTGAATGGTAGTGTTGGTGTTGGTGTCTATGTTTGTGTTGGTTTGAATGGTGGTGTTGGTGCAGATGGTAGTGTTGGTTTAAATAGTGGTGTTGGTTTCAATGCTAGTGTTGGTTTGAATGGTGGTGTTGGTTTGAATGGTGGAGTTCGTGAGGATGGCAGTGTTGGTGTGAATGGTGGTGTTGGTGTGGATGGCGGTGTTGGTTTGAAAGTTGGAGTTGGTGAGGATGATGGTAGTGTTGGGTTGAATGGTGGTGTTGGTTTGGATGTTAGTATTGGTTTGAATGGTGGTGCTGGTGAGGATGGTAGTGTTAGTTTGAATGGTAGTGTTGGTGTGGATGGTAGTGTTGGTTTGAATGTTGAAGTTGGTGTGGATGGTGGTGTTGGTGAGGATGGTAGTGTTAGTTACAATGGTGGTGTTGGTGTGGATGGTAGTGTTGGTTACAATGGTGGTGTTGGTGTGGATGGTAGTGTTGGTTTGAATGGTGGTGTTGGTGAGGATAATGGCACTGTTGGATTCAATGGTGGTGTTGGTCTGGATGGTAGTGTTGGTTTGAATGGAGGTGTTGGTGAGGATGGTAGTGTTGGTTTGAATGGTGGTGTTGGTGTGGATGGTAGCGTTGGTTTGAAAGGTGCTGTTGGGGTGGATGGTAGTTTTGGTTTGAATGGTGGTGTTGGAGTGGAAGGTTGTGTTGGTTTGAATGGTAGTGTTGGTGTTGGTGTCTATGTTTGTGTTGGTTTGAATGGTGGTGTTGGTGCAGATGGTAGTGTTGGTTTAAATGGTGGTGTTGGTTTGAATGCTAGTGTTGGTTTGAATGGTGGTGTTGGTTTGAATGGTGGAGTTGGTGAGGATGGCAGTGTTGGTGTGAATGGTGGTGTTGGTGTGGATGGTAGTGTTGGTTTGAATGGTGGTGTTGTTGAGGATGGTGGTGTTGGTTTGATTAGTAGTGTTTGTGAGGATGGTAGTGTTGGTTTGAATGGTGGTGTTGCTGAGGATGGTAGTGTTGGTTTGAATGGTGGTGTTGGGGTGGATGGTAGTGCTGGTTTGAATGGTGGTGTTGGTTTGAATAGTAGATTTGGTTTGAATGGTGGTGCTGGTTTGAATATTAGATTTGGTTTGAATGGTAGTGTTGGATTGAATAGTAGATTTGGTTTGAATGGTAGTGTTGGTTTGAATGGTGGTGTTGGTGAGGATGGTGGTGTTGGTGTGGATGGCAGTGTTGGTTTGAATGGTGGTGCTGGTGAGGATGGTAGTGTTGGTTTGAATGGTGGAGTTGGTGAGGATGGTGGTGTTGGTGTGGATGGCAGTGTTGGTTTGAATGGTGGTGCTGGTGAGGATGGTAGTGTTAATCTGAAAGGTGTTGTTGGTGTGGATGGTAGTGTTGGTTTGAATGGTGGTGTTGGTGAGGATGGTAGTGTTGGTTTGAATGGTGGTGTTGGTGTGGATGGTAGTGCTCGTTTGAATGGTGGTGTTGGTTTGAATAGTAGATTTGGTTTGAATGGTGGTGCTGGTTTGAATATTAGATTTGGTTTGAATGGTAGTGTTGGATTGAATAGTAGATTTGGTTTGAATGGTAGTGTTGGTTTGAATGGTGGTGTTGGTTTGAATGGTGGTGTTGCTGAGGATGGTTTTGTTGGTTTGAATGGTGGTGTTGGTGTGGATGGTAGTGTTGGTTTGAATGGTTAAGTTGGTGTGGATGGTAGTGTTGGTTTGATTGGTGGAGTTGGTGTGGATGGTAGTGTTGTTTTGAATGGTGGTGTTGGTGTGGATGGTAGTGTTGGTTTGAATGGTTAAGTTGGTGTGGATGGTAGTGTTGGTTTGAATGGTGGAGTTGGTGTGGATGGTAGTGTTGGTTTGAAAGGTGGTTTGGGTAAGGATGATGGTAGTGTTGATTTGAATGATGGTGTTGGTTTGAAAGTTGGAGTTGGTGAGGATGATGGTAGTGTTGGATTGAATGGTGGTGTTGGTGAGGATGGTAGTGTTGGTTTGAATGGTGGTGTTGGTGAGGATGGTAGTGTTGGTTTGAATGGTGGTCTTGGTGTGGATGGTGGTGTTGGTGATGTTGGTAGTATTAGTTTGAATGGTTGTGTTGGTGAGGATGGTATTATTGGTTTGAATAGTGGTGCTGGTAAGGATGGTAATGTTGGTTTAAATGGTGGTGTTGGTGTGGATGGTAGTGTTGGTTTGAATGGTGGTGTTGGTGCAGATGGTAGTGTTGGTTTCAATGGTGCTATTGGTGTGGATGGTAGTGTTGGTTTGAATGGTGGTGTAGGTGAGGGTGGTAGTGTTGGTTTGAATGGTGGTGTTGGTGAAGAAGGTAGTGTTGGTTTGAATGGTGGTGTTGGTGAGGATGATGGTACTGTTGGGTTAAATGGTGGTGTGGGTGTGGATGGTAGTGTTGGTCTGAATGCTGGTGTTGGTGTTGGTGTGGATGGTAGTGTTATTTTGAATGGTGGTGTTGGTGTGAATGGTAGTTTTGGTTTGAATGGTTGTGTTGGTGTGGAAGGTAGTGTTGGTTTGAATGGTGGTGTTGGTGTGGATGGTAGTGTTGGTTTGAATGGTGGTGTTGGTGAGGATGGTAGTGTTGGTTTGAATGGTGGGGTTGGTGTGGATGGTAGTGTTGGTTTGAATGGTGGTGTTGATGAGGATGGTAGTGTTAGTTTGAATGTTGGTGTTGGTGAGGATGATGGTGGTGGTTTGAATGGTGAAGTTGGTATGGATGGTGGTATTGGTGTGGATGGTAGTGTTGGTTTGAATGGTGGTGTTGGTTTGAATGGTGGTGTTGCTGAGGATGGTTGTGTTGGTTTGAATGGTTAAGTTGGTGTGCATGGTGGTGTTGGTGTGGATGGTAGTGTTAGTTTGAATGGTGGTGTAGGTGTGGATGGTAGTGTTGGTTTGAATGGTGGTGTTGGTGTGGATGGCACTGTTGGTTTGAATGCTGGTGATGGTAAGTAAGGTTGTGTTGGTTTAAGTGGTTGTGTTGGTGGGGACGGTAGTATTGGTTTGAATGGTTAAGTTGGTGTGGATGGTGGTGTTGATGTGGATGGTAGTGTTAGTTTGAATTGTGGTGTTGGTGTGGATGGTAGTGTTGGTTTGAATGGTGGTGTTGGTGTGGATGGTACTGTTGGTTTGAATGGTGGTGCTGGTAAGGAAGGTAGTGTTGTTTAGAATTGTGGTGTTGGTGTGGATGGTATTGTTGGTGTGGATGGTAGTGTTGGCTTGAATGGTCCTGTTGGTTTGAATCATGGTGTTGGTGAGGATGATGGTACTGTTGGGTTCAATGGTGGTGTAGGTGTGGATGGTAGTGTTGGTCTGAATGCTGGTGTTGGTGTTGGTGTGGATGGTAGTGTTATTTTGAATGGTGGTGTTGGTGTCTATGGTAGTGTTGGTTTGAATGGTGGTGTTGCTGAGGATGGTAGTGTTAGTCTGAATGGTGAAGTTAGTGTGGATGGTGGTGTTGGTGTGGATGGTAGTGTTCGTTTGAATGGTGGTGTTGGTGAGGATGGTAGTGTTGGTTTGAATGGTGGTGTTGGTGTAGATGGTAGTGCTGGTTTGAATGGTGGTCTTGGTGTGGATGGTTGAGTTGGTTTGAATGGTGGTGTTGGTGTGGATGGTAGTGTTCGTTTGAATGGTGGTGCTGGTGAGGATGGTAGTGTTGGTTTGAATGGTGGGGTTGATGAGGATGGTGGTGTTGGTGTGGATGGCAGTGTTGGTTTGAATGGTGTTGCTGGTGAGGATGGTAATGTTAGTCTGAATGGTGGTGTTGGTGTGGATGGTAGTGTTGGTTTGAATGGTGGTGTTGGTGAGGATGGTAGTGTTGGTTTGAATGGTGGTGTTGGTGTAGATGGTAGTGCTGGTTTGAATGGTGGTCTTGGTGTGGATGGTTGTGTTGGTTTGAATGGTGGAGTTGGTGTGGATGGTAGAGTTGGTTTGAATGGTGGTGTTGGTGTCGATGGTGGTGTTGGTTTGAATGGTGGTGTTGGTGAGGATGGTAGTGTTGGTGTGGATGGTAGTGTTGGTGTGGATGGTATTCTTGGTTTAAATGGTGTTGTTGGTGTAGATGGTAGTGTTGGTTTGAATGGTGGTCTTGGTGTGGATGGTTGTGTTGGTTTGAATGGTGGAGTTGGTGTGGATGGTGGTGTTGGTGAGGTTGGTAGTATTAGTTTGAATGGTGGTGTTGGTGAAGATGATGGTAGTGTTGGTTTAAATGGTGGTGTTGGTTTGAATGGTAGTGTTGGTTTGAATGGTGGTGTTGGTGAGGATAGTAGTGTTGGTTTGAATGGTGGTGTTGGTGTGGATGGTAGTGTTGGTTTGAATGGTAGTGTTGGCTTGAATGGTCCTGTTAGTTTGAATGGTGGTGTTGGTGAGGATGATGGTACTGTTGGGTTCAATGGTGGTGTGGGTGTGGATGGTAGTGTTCGTTTGAATGGTGGTGCTGGTGAGGATGGTAGTGTTGGTTTGAATGGTGGAGTTGGTGAGGATGGTGGTGTTGGTGTGGATGGCAGTGTTGGTTTGAATGGTGGTGCTGGTGAGGTTGGTAGTGTTGGTTTGAATGGTGGTGTTGGTGAGGATGGTAGTGCTGGTTTGAATGGTGGTGTTGGTTTGAATAGTAGATTTGGTTTGAATGGTGGTGCTGGTTTGAATAGTAGATTTGGTTTGATTGGTAGTGTTGGTTTGAATAGTAGATTTGGTTTGAATGGTAGTGTTGGTTTGAATGTTGGTGTTGGTTTGAATGGTGGTGTTGCTGAGGATGGTTGTGTTGGTTTGAATGGTTTAGTTGGTGTGGATGGTGGTGTTGGTGTGGATGGTAGTATCAGTTTGAATGGTGGTGTTGGTGTGGATGGTAGTGTTGATTTGAATGGTGGTGTTGGTGTGGATGGCACTGTTGGTTTGAATGGTGGTGCTGGTAAGGAAGGTTGTGTTGGTTTAAATGGTTGTGTTGGTGGGGATGGTAAGGTTGGTTTAAATGGTGGTGTTGGTGTGGATGGTAGTGTTGGTTAGAATGGTGGTGTTGGTGTGGATGGTATTGTTGGTGGGGATGGTAGTGTTGGTTTGAATGGTGGTGCTTGTGAGGATGGTAGTGTTGGTTTGAATGGTGGTGTTCCTGAGGATGGTAGTGTTGGTTTGAATGGTGGTGTTGGTGCGGATGGTAGTGTTAGTTTGAATGTTGGTGTTGGTGAGGATGATGATGGTGGTTTGAATGGTGAAGTTGGTATGGATGGTGGTATTGTGTGGATGGTAGTGTTGGTTTGAATGGTGGTGTTGGTGTGGATGGTAGTGTTGGTTTGAATGGTGGTGTTGGTGTGGATGGTACTGTAGGTTTGAATGGTGGTGCTGGTAAGGAAGGTTGTGTTGGTTTAAATGGTTGTGTTGGTGGGGATGGTAGTGTTGGTTTGAACGGTGGTGTTGGTGTGGATGGTAGTGTTGGTTAGAATGGTGGAGTTGGTTTGGATGGTATTGTTGGTGGGGATGGTAGTGTTGGTTAGAATGGTGGTGTTGGTGTGGATGGTAGTGTTGGTTAGAATGGTGGTGTTGGTGTGGATGGTATTGTTGGTGTGGATGGTAGTGTTTGCTTGAATGGTCCTGTTGTTTTGAATGGTGGTGTTGGTGAGGATGGTAGTGTTGGTTTGAATGGTGGTGCTGGTGAGGATGGTAGTGTTGGTTTGAAAGGTGGTGTTGGTTTGAATGGTAGTGTTGGTTTGAATGGTGGTGTTGGTGAGGATAGTAGTGTTGGTTTGAATGGTGGTGTTGGTGTGGATGGTAGTGTTGGTTTGAATGGTAGTGTTGGCTTGAATGGTCCTGGTAGTTTTAATGGTGGTGTTGGTGAGGATGATGGTACTGTTGGGTTCAATGGTGGTGTGGGTGTGGATGGTAGTGTTCGTTTGAATGGTGGTGCTGGTGAGGATGGTAGTGTTCGTTTGAATGGTGGAGTTGGTGAGGATGGTGGTGTTGGTGTGGATGGCAGTGTTGGTTTGAATGGTGGTGCTGGTGAGGTTGGTAGTGTTGGTTTGAATGGTGGTGTTGGTGAGGATGGTAGTGCTGGTTTGAATGGTGGTGTTGGTTTGAATAGTAGATTTGGTTTGAATGGTGGTGCTGGTTTGAATAGTAGATTTGGTTTGATTGGTAGTGTTGGTTTGAATAGTAGATTTGGTTTGAATGGTAGTGTTGGTTTGAATGTTGGTGTTGGTTTGAATGGTAGTGTTGCTGAGGATGGTTGTGTTGGTTTGAATGGTTTAGTTGGTGTGGATGGTGGTGTTGGTGTGGATGGTAGTATCAGTTTGAATGGTGGTGTTGGTGTGGATGGTAGTGTTGATTTGAATGGTGGTGTTGTGTGGATGGCACTGTTGGTTTGAATGGTGGTGCTGGTAAGGAAGGTTGTGTTGGTTTAAATGGTTGTGTTGGTGGGGATGGTAAGGTTGGTTTAAATGGTGCTGTTGGTGTGGATGGTAGTGTTGGTTAGAATGGTGGTGTTGGTGTGGATGGTATTGTTGGTGGGGATGGTAGTGTTGGTTTGAATGGTGGTGTTGGTGTGGATGGTAGTGTTGGTTAGAATGGTGGTGTTGGTGTGGATGGTATTGTTGGTGTGGATGGTAGTGTTTGCTTGAATGGTTCTGTTGTTTTGAATGGTGGTGTTGGTGAGGATGGTAGTGTTGGTTTGAATGGTGGTGCTGGTGAGGATGGTAGTGTTGGTTTGAATGGTGGTGTTGCTGAGGATGGTAGTGTTGGTTTGAATGGTGGTGTTGGTGCGGATGGTAGTGTTAGTTTGAATGTTGGTGTTGGTGAGGATGATGATGGTGGTTTGAATGGTGAAGTTGGTATGGATGGTGGTATTGGTGTGGATGGTAGTGTTGGTTTGAATGGTGGTGTTGGTGTGGATGGTAGTGTTGGTTTGAATGGTGGTGTTGGTGTGGATGGTACTGTTGGTTTGAATGGTGGTGCTGGTAAGGAAGGTTGTGTTGGTTTAAATGGTTGTGTTGGTGGGGATGGTAGTGTTGGTTTGAATGGTGGTGTTGGTGTGGATGGTAGTGTTGGTTAGAATGGTGGAGTTGGTGTGGATGGTATTGTTGGTGGGGATGGTAGTGTTGGTTTGAATGGTGGTGTTGGTGTGGATGGTAGTGTTGGTTAGAATGGTGGTGTTGGTGTGGATGATATTGTTGGTGTGGATGGTAGTGTTTGCTTGAATGGTCCTGTTGTTTTGAATGGTGGTGTTGGTGAGGATGGTAGTGTTGGTTTGAATGGTGGTGCTGGTGAGGATGGTAGTGTTGGTTTGAATGGTGGTGTTGCTGAGGATGGTAGTGTTGGTTTCAATGGTGGTGTTGGTGCGGATGGTAGTGTTAGTTTGAAGGTTGGTGTTGGTGAGGATGATGATGGTGGTTTGAATGGTGAAGTTGGTATGGATGGTGGTATTGGTGTGGATGGTAGTGTTGGTTTGAATGGTGGTGTTGGTGTGGATGGTAGTGTTGGTTGAATGGTGGTGTTGGTGTGGATGGTAGTGTTGGTTACAATAGTGGTGTTGGTGTGGATGGTAGTGTTGGTTTGAATGGTGGTTT
>NW_027277845.1:0-23817 GCF_030028105.1 Mobula birostris
AAACACCTTAGGTTAACTTTCCACATGATTATCAGTAGTTTGAAAGTTGTTTCATGGCTCTGGTCATCAGGACAAAAAAGTTGCTATCTCAGTGCATACAATTCTCTGACATTAAAGTAGTATACATTTCAATTTTACACCAAAGTGCAGACTTCAAACCAGAAGGAAACATTTTAAGTTTACTTCCCACTTGTTTCGAAGTTGTTTGAAAGTGATTTCATTCCTCTGCACATCAAGACAAAAAAGATGTTTTCTCTGTGCATACAATGCTTTGACAATACAAATAGTATACATTTCAATTTTACACCAAAGTACTTAAAGCAAACTTAATGGAAACACCTTAGGTTAACTTTCCACATGATTATCAGTAGTTTGAAAGTTGTTTCATGGCTCTGGTCATCAGGACAAAAAAGTTGCTATCTCAGTGCATACAATGCTCTGACATTAAAGTAGTTTACATTTCAATTTTACACCAAAGCACTTACTGCAAACCTGTTGGAAACATTTTCAGTTTACTTCCCACTTGTTTCTGAGTTGTTTGAAAGTTGTTTCCTTCCTCTGCACATCAAGACAAAAAAGATGTTTTCTCAGTGCATGCAATTCTTTGACAATACAAATAGTATACATTTCAATTTTATACCAAAGTACAGAGTGCAAACCTAATGGAAACACTTTAGGTTAACTTCCCACATGGTTATGAGTAGTTTGAAAGTTGTTTCATGGCTCTGGTCATCAAGGCAAAAAAGTTGCTATCTCAGTTGATAAAGTGCTCTGACATCAAAGTAGCATACATTTCAATTTTACACCAAAGTGCTTAAAGGAAGCCTAATGGAAACACCTTAAGTTAACTTTCCACATGATTATGAATAGTTTGAAAGTTGTTTCATGGCTCTGGTTATCAAGACAAAAAAGTTGCTATCTCAGTGAATACAATGCTCTGACATTAAAGTAGTATACATTTCAATTTTCCACCAAAGTGCAGAGTGCAAAGCAGATGGAAACATTTTAAGTTTACTTCCCACTTCTTTCTGAGTTGTTTGAAAGTTGTTTCATTCCTCTGCACATCAAGACAAAAAGGATGTTTTCTCAGTGCATGCAATGCTTTGACAATACAAATAGTATACATTGCAATTTTACGCCAAAAAGTACTTAAAGTAAACCTAATGGAAACATCTTAAGTTAACTTTCCACATGATTATGAGTAGTTTGAAAGTTGTTTCATGGCTCTGGTCATCAAGACAAAAAAGTTGCAATCTCAGTGCATACAGTGCTCTGACATTAAATTAGTATAAATTTCAATTTTACACCAAAGTTCTTACTGCAAACCAGTTGCAAACATATTAAGTTTACTTCCCACTTGTTTCTGAGTTGTTTGAAAGTTGTTTCATTCCTCTGCACATCAAGACAAAAAAGATGTTTTCTCAGTACATGCAATGCTTTGACAATACAAATAGTATACATTTCAATTTTACACCAAAGTACAGAGTGCAAACTTAATGGAAACACTTTAGGTTAACTTCCCACAGGTTATGAGTAGTTTGAAAGTTGTTTCATGGCTCTGGTCATCAGGACAAAGAAGTTGCTATCTTAGGTCATACAATGCTCTTAGATTTCAGTAGTACACATTTCAATTTTACACCAAACTACAGAGTGCAAACCAGTTGGAAACATATTAAGTTTACTTCCCACTTGTTTCTGAGTTGTTTGAAAGTTGTTTCATTCCTCTGCACATCAAGACAAAAAAGATGTTTTCTCAGTGCATGCAAAGCTTTGACAATACAAATAGTATACATTGCAATTTTACACCAAAGCACTTAAAGCAAACCTAATGGAAACACCTTAGGTTAACTTTCCACATGATTATCAGTAGTTTGTAAGTTGTTTCATGGCTCTGGTAATCAGGACAAAAAAGTTGATATCTCAGGTCATACAATGCTCTTAGATTTCAGTACTATACATTTCAATTTTACACCAAAGTGCAGAGTGCAAACCAGTTGGAAACATATTAAATTTACTTCCCACTTGTTTCTGAGTTGTTTGAAAGTTGTTTCATTCCGCTGCACATCAAGACAAAAAAGATGTTTTCTCAGTGCATGCAATGCTTTGACAATACAAATACTATACATTGCAATTTTACACCAAACTACTTAAAGTAAACCTAATGGAAACAGCTTAAGTTAAGTTTCCACATGATTATGAGTAGTTTGAAAGTTGTTTCATGGCTCTGGTCATCAAGACAAAAAAGTTGCTATCTCAGTGCCTACAATGCTCTGACATTAAAGTAGTTTACATTTCAATTTACACCAAAGTACTTACTGCAAACCTGTTGGAAACATTTTCAGTTTACTTCCCACTTGTTTTCTGAGTTGTTTGAAAGTTGTTTCCTTCCTCTGCACATCAAGACAAAAAAGATGTTTTCTCAGTGCATGCAATGCTTTGACAATACAAATAGTATACATTTCAATTTTACACCAAAGAACAGAGTGCAAACCTAATGGAAACACTTTAGGTTAACTTCCCACATGGTTATGAGTAGTTTGAAAGTTGTTTCATGGCTCTGGTCTTCAAGGCAAAAAAGTTGCTATCTCAGTTGATAAAGTGCTCTGATATCAAAGTAGCATACATTGCAATTTTACACCAAACTACTTAAAGTAAACCTAATGGAAACAGCTTAAGTTAAGTTTCCACATGATTATGAGTAGTTTGAAAGTTGTTTCATGGCTCTCGTCATCAAGACAAAAAAGTTGCTATCTCAGTGCCTACAATGCTCTGACATTAAAGTAGTTTACATTTCAATTTTACACCAAAGTACTTACTGCAAACCTGTTGGAAACATTTTCAGTTTACTTCCCACTTGTTTCTGAGTTGTTTGAAAGTTGTTTCCTTCCTCTGCACATCAAGACAAAAAAGATGTTTTCTCAGTGCATGCAATGCTTTGACAATACAAATAGTATACATTTCAATTTTACACCAAAGAACAGAGTGCAAACCTAATGGAAACACTTTAGGTTAACTTCCCACATGGTTATGAGTAGTTTGAAAGTTGTTTCATGGCTCTGGTCTTCAAGGCAAAAAAGTTGCTATCTCAGTTGATAAAGTGCTCTGATATCAAAGTAGCATACATTTCAATTTTACACCAAAGTGCTTAAAGCAAACCTAATGGAAACACCTTAAGTTAACTTACCACATGATTATGAATAGTTTGAAAGTTGTTTCATGGCTCTGGTCATCAAGACAAAAAAGTTGCTATCTCAGTGCATACAATTCTCTGACATTAAAGTAGTATACATTTCAATTTTACACCAAAGTGCAGACTTCAAACCAGAAGGAAACATTTTAAGTTTACTTCCCACTTGTTTCGAAGTTGTTTGAAAGTGATTTCATTCCTCTGCACATCAAGACAAAAAAGATGTTTTCTCTGTGCATACAATGCTTTGACAATACAAATAGTATACATTTCAATTTTACACCAAAGTACTTAAAGCAAACTTAATGGAAACACCTTAGGTTAACTTTCCACATGATTATCAGTAGTTTGAAAGTTGTTTCATGGCTCTGGTCATCAGGACAAAAAAGTTGCTATCTCAGTGCATACAATGCTCTGACATTAAAGTAGTTTACATTTCAATTTTACACCAAAGCACTTACTGCAAACCTGTTGGAAACATTTTCAGTTTACTTCCCACTTGTTTCTGAGTTGTTTGAAAGTTGTTTCCTTCCTCTGCACATCAAGACAAAAAAGATGTTTTCTCAGTGCATGCAATTCTTTGACAATACAAATAGTATACATTTCAATTTTATACCAAAGTACAGAGTGCAAACCTAATGGAAACACTTTAGGTTAACTTCCCACATGGTTATGAGTAGTTTGAAAGTTGTTTCATGGCTCTGGTCATCAAGGCAAAAAAGTTGCTATCTCAGTTGATAAAGTGCTCTGACATCAAAGTAGCATACATTTCAATTTTACACCAAAGTGCTTAAAGGAAGCCTAATGGAAACACCTTAAGTTAACTTTCCACATGATTATGAATAGTTTGAAAGTTGTTTCATGGCTCTGGTTATCAAGACAAAAAAGTTGCTATCTCAGTGAATACAATGCTCTGACATTAAAGTAGTATACATTTCAATTTTCCACCAAAGTGCAGAGTGCAAAGCAGATGGAAACATTTTAAGTTTACTTCCCACTTCTTTCTGAGTTGTTTGAAAGTTGTTTCATTCCTCTGCACATCAAGACAAAAAGGATGTTTTCTCAGTGCATGCAATGCTTTGACAATACAAATAGTATACATTGCAATTTTACGCCAAAAAGTACTTAAAGTAAACCTAATGGAAACATCTTAAGTTAACTTTCCACATGATTATGAGTAGTTTGAAAGTTGTTTCATGGCTCTGGTCATCAAGACAAAAAAGTTGCAATCTCAGTGCATACAGTGCTCTGACATTAAATTAGTATAAATTTCAATTTTACACCAAAGTTCTTACTGCAAACCAGTTGCAAACATATTAAGTTTACTTCCCACTTGTTTCTGAGTTGTTTGAAAGTTGTTTCATTCCTCTGCACATCAAGACAAAAAAGATGTTTTCTCAGTACATGCAATGCTTTGACAATACAAATAGTATACATTTCAATTTTACACCAAAGTACAGAGTGCAAACTTAATGGAAACACTTTAGGTTAACTTCCCACAGGTTATGAGTAGTTTGAAAGTTGTTTCATGGCTCTGGTCATCAGGACAAAGAAGTTGCTATCTTAGGTCATACAATGCTCTTAGATTTCAGTAGTACACATTTCAATTTTACACCAAACTACAGAGTGCAAACCAGTTGGAAACATATTAAGTTTACTTCCCACTTGTTTCTGAGTTGTTTGAAAGTTGTTTCATTCCTCTGCACATCAAGACAAAAAAGATGTTTTCTCAGTGCATGCAAAGCTTTGACAATACAAATAGTATACATTGCAATTTTACACCAAAGCACTTAAAGCAAACATAATGGAAACACCTTAGGTTAACTTTCCACATGATTATCAGTAGTTTGTAAGTTGTTTCATGGCTCTGGTAATCAGGACAAAAAAGTTGATATCTCAGGTCATACAATGCTCTTAGATTTCAGTACTATACATTTCAATTTTACACCAAAGTGCAGAGTGCAAACCAGTTGGAAACATATTAAGTTTACTTCCCACTTGTTTCTGAGTTGTTTGAAAGTTGTTTCATTCCGCTGCACATCAAGACAAAAAAGATGTTTTCTCAGTGCATGCAATGCTTTGACAATGCAGATACTATACATTGCAATTTTACACCAAACTACTTAAAGTAAACCTAATGGAAACAGCTTAAGTTAAGTTTCCACATGATTATGAGTAGTTTGAAAGTTGTTTCATGGCTCTGGTCATCAAGACAAAAAAGTTGCTATCTCAGTGCCTACAATGCTCTGACATTAAAGTAGTTTACATTTCAATTTTACACCAAAGTACTTACTGCAAACCTGTTGGAAACATTTTCAGTTTACTTCCCACTTGTTTCTGAGTTGTTTGAAAGTTGTTTCCTTCCTCTGCACATCAAGACAAAAAAGATGTTTTCTCAGTGCATGCAATGCTTTGACAATACAAATAGTATACATTTCAATTTTACACCAAAAAAACAGAGTGCAAACCTAATGGAAACACTTTAGGTTAACTTCCCACATGGTTATGAGTAGTTTGAAAGTTGTTTCATGGCTCTGGTCTTCAAGGCAAAAAAGTTGCTATCTCAGTTGATAAAGTGCTCTGATATCAAAGTAGCATACATTGCAATTTTACACCAAACTACTTAAAGTAAACCTAATGGAAACAGCTTAAGTTAAGTTTCCACATGATTATGAGTAGTTTGAAAGTTGTTTCATGGCTCTCGTCATCAAGACAAAAAAGTTGCTATCTCAGTGCCTACAATGCTCTGACATTAAAGTAGTTTACATTTCAATTTTACACCAAAGTACTTACTGCAAACCTGTTGGAAACATTTTCAGTTTACTTCCCACTTGTTTCTGAGTTGTTTGAAAGTTGTTTCCTTCCTCTGCACATCAAGACAAAAAAGATGTTTTCTCAGTGCATGCAATGCTTTGACAATACAAATAGTATACATTTCAATTTTACACCAAAGAACAGAGTGCAAACCTAATGGAAACACTTTAGGTTAACTTCCCACATGGTTATGAGTAGTTTGAAAGTTGTTTCATGGCTCTGGTCTTCAAGGCAAAAAAGTTGCTATCTCAGTTGATAAAGTGCTCTGATATCAAAGTAGCATACATTTCAATTTTACACCAAAGTGCTTACTGCAAACCTAATGGAAACACCTTAAGTTAACTTACCACATGATTATGAATAGTTTGAAAGTTGTTTCATGGCTCTGGTCATCAAGACAAAAAAGTTGCTATCTCAGTGCATACAATTCTCTGACATTAAAGTAGTATACATTTCAATTTTACGCCAAAGTGCTTACTGCAAACCTGATGGAAACATTTTAAGTTTACTTCCCACTTGTTTCGAAGTTGTTTGAAAGTGATTTCATTCCTCTGCACATCAAGACATAAAAGATGTTTTCTCTGTGCATACAATGCTTTGACAATACAAATAGTATACATTTCAATTTTACACCAAAGCACTTAAAGCAAACCTAATGGAAACACCTTAGGTTAACTTTCCACATGATTATCAGTAGTTTGAAAGTTGTTTCATGGCTCTGGTCATCAGGACAAAAAAGTTGCTATCTCAGGTTATACAATGCTCTTAGATTTCAGTAGTATACATTTCAATTTTACACCAAAGTGCAGAGTGCAAACCAGTTGGAAACATATTAAGTTTACTTCCCACTTGTTTCTGAGTTGTTTGAAAGTTGTTTCATTCCTCTGCACATCAAGACAAAAAAGATGTTTTCTCAGTGCATGCAATGCTTTGACAATACAAATACTATACATTGCAATTTTACACCAAACTACTTAATGTAAACCTAATGGACACAGCTTAAGTTAAGTTTCCACATGATTATGAGTAGTTTGAAAGTTGTTTCATGGCTCTGGTAATCAGGACAAAAAAGTTGCTATCTCAGTGCCTACAATGCTCTGACATTAAAGTAGTTTACATTTCAATTTTACACCAAAGTACTTACTGCAAACCTAATGGAAACACCTTAAGTTAACTTACCACATGATTATGAATAGTTTGAAAGTTGTTTCATGGCTCTGGTCATCAAGACAAAAAAGTTGCTATCTCAGTGCATACAATTCTCTGACATTAAAGTAGTATACATTTCAATTTTACACCAAAGTGCAGACTGCAAACCAGAAGGAAACATTTTAAGTTCACTTCCCACTTGTTTCTGAGTTGTTTGAAAGCTGTTTCATTCCTCTGCACATCAAGACAAAAAAGATGTTTTCTCAGTGCATACAATGCTTTGACAATACAAATAGTATACATTTCAATTTTACACCAAAGTACAGAGTGCAAACTTAATGGAAACACTTTAGGTTAACTTCCCACATGGTTATGAGTAGTTTGAAAGTTGTTTCATGGCTCTGGTCATCAAGGCAAAAAAGTTGCTGCCTCAGTGCATAGAGTGCTCTGACATTAAAGTAGTATACATTTCAATTTTACGCCAAAGTGCTTACTGCAAACCTGATGGAAACATTGTAAGTTTACTTCCCACTTGTTTCGAAGTTGTTTGAAAGTGATTTCATTCCTCTGCACATCAAGACAAAAAAGATGTTTTCTCTGTGCATACAATGCTTTGACAATACAAATAGTATACATTTCAATTTTACACCAAAGTACTTAAAGCAAACCTAATGGAAACACCTTAGGTTAACTTTCCACATGATTATCAGTAGTTTGAAAGTTGTTTCATGGCTCTGGTCATCAGGACAAAAAAGTTGCTATCTCAGTGCATACAATGCTCTGACATTAAAGTAGTTTACATTTCAATTTTACACCAAAGCACTTACTGCAAACCTGTTGGAAACATTTTCAGTTTACTTCCCACTTGTTTCTGAGTTGTTTGAAAGTTGTTTCCTTCCTCTGCACATCAAGACAAAAAAGATGTTTTCTCAGTGCATGCAATGCTTTGACAATACAAATAGTATACATTTCAATTTTATACCAAAGTACAGAGTGCAAACCTAATGGAAACACTTTAGGTTAACTTCCCACATGGTTATGAGTAGTTTGAAAGTTGTTTCATGGCTCTGGTCATCAAGGCAAAAAAGTTGCTATCTCAGTTGATAAAGTGCTCTGACATCAAAGTAGCATACATTTCAATTTTACTCCAAAGTGCTTAAAGGAAGCCTAATGGAAACACAAGTTAACTTTCCACATGATTATGAATAGTTTGAAAGTTGTTTCATGGCTCTGGTTATCAAGACAAAAAAGTTGCTATCTCAGTGAATACAATGCTCTGACATTAAAGTAGTATACATTTCAATTTTCCACCAAAGTGCAGATTGCAAAACAGATGGAAACATTTTAAGTTTACTTCCCACTTGTTTCTGAGTTGTTTGAAAGTTGTTTCATTCCTTTGCACATCAAGACAAAAAAGATGTTTTCTCAGTGCATGCAATGCTTTGACAATACAAATAGTATACATTGCAATTTTACACCAAACTACTTGAAGTAAACCTAATGGAAACACCTTAATTTAACTTTCAACATGATTATGAGTAGTTTGAAAGTTGTTTCATGGCTCTGGTCATCAAGACAAAAAAGTTGCTATCTCAGTGCATACAGTGCTCTGACATTAAAGTAGTATACATTTCAATTTTACACCAAAGTTCTTACTGCAAACCAGTTGCAAACATATTAAGTTTACTTCCCACTTGTTTCTGAGTTGTTTGAAAGTTGTTTCATTCCTCTGCACATCAAGACAAAAAAGATGTTTTCTCAGTACATGCAATGCTTTGACAATACAAATAGTATACATTTCAATTTTACACCAAAGTACAGAGTGCATACTTAATGGAAACACTTTAGGTTAACTTCCCACAGGTTATGAGTAGTTTGAAAGTTGTTTCATGGCTCTGGTCATCAGGACAAAAAAGTTGCTATCTTAGGTCATACAATGCTCTTAGATTTCAGTAGTACACATTTCAATTTTACACCAAACTACAGAGTGCAAACCAGTTGGAAACATTTTAAGTTCACTTCCCACTTGTTTCTGAGTTGTTTGAAAGTTGTTTCCTTCCTCTGCACATCAAGACAAAAAAGATGTTTTCTCAGTGCATACAATGCTTTGACAATACAAATAGTATATATTTCAATTTTACACCAAAGTACAGTGTGCAAACTTAATGGAAACACTTTAGGTTAACTTCCCACATGGTTATGAGTAGTTTGAAAGTTGTTTCATGGCTCTGGTCATCAAGGCAAAAAAGTTGCTGCCTCAGTGCATAGAGTGCTCTGACATTAAAGTAGTATACATTTCAATTTTACGCCAAAGTGCTTACTGCAAACCTGATGGAAACATTTTAAGTTTACTTCCCACTTGTTTCGAAGTTGTTTGAAAGTGATTTCATTCCTCTGCACATCAAGACAAAAAAGATGTTTTCTCTGTGCATACAATGCTTTGACAATACAAATAGTATACATTTCAATTTTACACCAAAGTACTTAAAGCAAACCTAATGGAAACACCTTAGGTTAACTTTCCACATGATTATCAGTAGTTTGAAAGTTGTTTCATGGCTCTGGTCATCAGGACAAAAAAGTTGCTATCTCAGTGCATACAATGCTCTGACATTAAAGTAGTTTACATTTCAATTTTACACCAAAGCACTTACTGCAAACCTGTTGGAAACATTTTCAGTTTACTTCCCACTTGTTTCTGAGTTGTTTGAAAGTTGTTTCCTTCCTCTGCACATCAAGACAAAAAAGATGTTTTCTCAGTGCATGCAATGCTTTGACAATACAAATAGTATACATTTCAATTTTATACCAAAGTACAGAGTGCAAACCTAATGGAAACACTTTAGGTTAACTTCCCACATGGTTATGAGTAGTTTGAAAGTTGTTTCATGGCTCTGGTCATCAAGGCAAAAAAGTTGCTATCTCAGTTGATAAAGTGCTCTGACATCAAAGTAGCATACATTTCAATTTTACACCAAAGTGCTTAAAGGAAGCCTAATGGAAACACAAGTTAACTTTCCACATGATTATGAATAGTTTGAAAGTTGTTTCATGGCTCTGGTTATCAAGACAAAAAAGTTGCTATCTCAGTGAATACAATGCTCTGACATTAAAGTAGCATACATTTCAATTTTACACCAAAGTGCTTAAAGCAAACCTAATGGAAACACCTTAAGTTAACTTACCACATGATTATGAATAGTTTGAAAGTTGTTTCATGGCTCTGGTCATCAAGACAAAAAAGTTGCTATCTCAGTGCATACAATTCTCTGACATTAAAGTAGTATACATTTCAATTTTACACCAAAGTGCAGACTGCAAACCAGAAGGAAACATTTTAAGTTCACTTCCCACTTGTTTCTGAGTTGTTTGAAAGCTGTTTCATTCCTCTGCACATCAAGACAAAAAAGATGTTTTCTCAGTGCATACAATGCTTTGACAATACAAATAGTATACATTTCAATTTTACACCAAAGTACAGAGTGCAAACTTAATGGAAACACTTTAGGTTAACTTCCCACATGGTTATGAGTAGTTTGAAAGTTGTTTCATGGCTCTGGTCATCAAGGCAAAAAAGTTGCTGCCTCAGTGCATAGAGTGCTCTGACATTAAAGTAGTATACATTTCAATTTTACGCCAAAGTGCTTACTGCAAACCTGATGGAAACATTTTAAGTTTACTTCCCACTTGTTTCGAAGTTGTTTGAAAGTGATTTCATTCCTCTGCACATCAAGACAAAAAAGATGTTTTCTCTGTGCATACAATGCTTTGACAATACAAATAGTATACATTTCAATTTTACACCAAAGAACAGAGTGCAAACCTAATGGAAACACTTTAGGTTAACTTCCCACATGGTTATGAGTAGTTTGAAAGTTGTTTCATGGCTCTGGTCTTCAAGGCAAAAAAGTTGCTATCTCAGTTGATAAAGTGCTCTGATATCAAAGTAGCATACATTTCAATTTTACACCAAAGTGCTTAAAGCAAACCTAATGGAAACACCTTAAGTTAACTTACCACATGATTATGAATAGTTTGAAAGTTGTTTCATGGCTCTGGTCATCAAGACAAAAAAGTTGCTATCTCAGTGCATACAATTCTCTGACATTAAAGTAGTATACATTTCAATTTTACACCAAAGTGCAGACTTCAAACCAGAAGGAAACATTTTAAGTTTACTTCCCACTTGTTTCGAAGTTGTTTGAAAGTGATTTCATTCCTCTGCACATCAAGACAAAAAAGATGTTTTCTCTGTGCATACAATGCTTTGACAATACAAATAGTATACATTTCAATTTTACACCAAAGTACTTAAAGCAAACCTAATGGAAACACCTTAGGTTAACTTTCCACATGATTATCAGTAGTTTGAAAGTTGTTTCATGGCTCTGGTCATCAGGACAAAAAAGTTGCTATCTCAGTGCATACAATGCTCTGACATTAAAGTAGTTTACATTTCAATTTTACACCAAAGCACTTACTGCAAACCTGTTGGAAACATTTTCAGTTTACTTCCCACTTGTTTCTGAGTTGTTTGAAAGTTGTTTCCTTCCTCTGCACATCAAGACAAAAAAGATGTTTTCTCAGTGCATGCAATTCTTTGACAATACAAATAGTATACATTTCAATTTTATACCAAAGTACAGAGTGCAAACCTAATGGAAACACTTTAGGTTAACTTCCCACATGGTTATGAGTAGTTTGAAAGTTGTTTCATGGCTCTGATCATCAAGGCAAAAAAGTTGCTATCTCAGTTGATAAAGTGCTCTGACATCAAAGTAGCATACATTGCAATTTTACACCAAAGTGCTTAAAGGAAGCCTAATGGAAACACCTTAAGTTAACTTTCCACATGATTATGAATAGTTTGAAAGTTGTTTCATGGCTCTGGTTATCAAGACAAAAAAGTTGCTATCTCAGTGAATACAATGCTCTGACATTAAAGTAGTATACATTTCAATTTTCCACCAAAGTGCAGAGTGCAAAACAGATGGAAACATTTTAAGTTTACTTCCCACTTCTTTCTGAGTTGTTCGAAAGTTGTTTCATTCCTCTGCACATCAAGACAAAAAGGATGTTTTCTCAGTGCATGCAATGCTTTGACAATACAAATAGAATACATTGCAATTTTACACCAAAGCACTTAAAGCAAACCTAATGGAAACACCTTAGGTTAACTTTCCACATGATTATCAGTAGTTTGTAAGTTGTTTCATGGCTCTGGTAATCAGGACAAAAAAGTTGCTATCTCAGGTCATACAATGCTCTTAGATTTCAGTAGTATACATTTCAATTTTACACCAAAGTGCAGAGTGCAAACCAGTTGGAAACATATTAAGTTTACTTCCCACTTGTTTCTGAGTTGTTTGAAAGTTGTTTCATTCCTCTGCACATCAAGACAAAAAAGATGTTTTCTCAGTGCATGCAATGCTTTGACAATACAAATACTATACATTGCAATTTTACACCAAACTACTTAAAGTAAACCTAATGGAAACAGCTTAAGTTAAGTTTCCACATGATTATGAGTAGTTTGAAAGTTGTTTCATGGCTCTGGTCATCAAGACAAAAAAGTTGCTATCTCAGTGCCTACAATGCTCTGACATTAAAGTAGTTTACATTTCAATTTTACACCAAAGTACTTACTGCAAACCTGTTGGAAACATTTTCAGTTTACTTCCCACTTGTTTCTGAGTTGTTTGAAAGTTGTTTCCTTCCTCTGCACATCAAGACAAAAAAGATGTTTTCTCAGTGCATGCAATGCTTTGACAATACAAATAGTATACATTTCAATTTTACACCAAAGAACAGAGTGCAAACCTAATGGAAACACTTTAGGTTAACTTCCCACATGGTTATGAGTAGTTTGAAAGTTGTTTCATGGCTCTGGTCTTCAAGGCAAAAAAGTTGCTATCTCAGTTGATAAAGTGCTCTGATATCAAAGTAGCATACATTGCAATTTTACACCAAACTACTTAAAGTAAACCTAATGGAAACAACTTAAGTTAAGTTTCCACATGATTATGAGTAGTTTGAAAGTTGTTTCATGGCTCTCGTCATCAAGACAAAAAAGTTGCTATCTCAGTGCCTACAATGCTCTGACATTAAAGTAGTTTACATTTCAATTTTACACCAAAGTACTTACTGCAAACCTGTTGGAAACATTTTCAGTTTACTTCCCACTTGTTTCTGAGTTGTTTGAAAGTTGTTTCCTTCCTCTGCACATCAAGACAAAAAAGATGTTTTCTCAGTGCATGCAATGCTTTGACAATACAAATAGTATACATTTCAATTTTACACCAAAGAACAGAGTGCAAACCTAATGGAAACACTTTAGGTTAACTTCCCACATGGTTATGAGTAGTTTGAAAGTTGTTTCATGGCTCTGGTCTTCAAGGCAAAAAAGTTGCTATCTCAGTTGATAAAGTGCTCTGATATCAAAGTAGCATACATTTCAATTTTACACCAAAGTGCTTAAAGCAAACCTAATGGAAACACCTTAAGTTAACTTACCACATGATTATGAATAGTTTGAAAGTTGTTTCATGGCTCTGGTCATCAAGACAAAAAAGTTGCTATCTCAGTGCATACAATTCTCTGACATTAAAGTAGTATACATTTCAATTTTACACCAAAGTGCAGACTGCAAACCAGAAGGAAACATTTTAAGTTTACTTCCCACTTGTTTCGAAGTTGTTTGAAAGTGATTTCATTCCTCTGCACATCAAGACAAAAAAGATGTTTTCTCTGTGCATACAATGCTTTGACAATACAAATAGTATACATTTCAATTTTATACCAAAGTACAGAGTGCAAACCTAATGGAAACACTTTAGGTTAACTTCCCACATGGTTATGAGTAGTTTGAAAGTTGTTTCATGGCTCTGGTCATCAAGGCAAAAAAGTTGCTATCTCAGTTGATAAAGTGCTCTGACATCAAAGTAGCATACATTTCAATTTTACACCAAAGTGCTTAAAGGAAGCCTAATGGAAACACCTTAAGTTAACTTTCCACATGATTATGAATAGTTTGAAAGTTGTTTCATGGCTCTGGTTATCAAGACAAAAAAGTTGCTATCTCAGTGAATACAATGCTCTGACATTAAAGTAGTATACATTTCAATTTTCCACCAAAGTGCAGAGTGCAAAACAGATGGAAACATTTTAAGTTTACTTCCCACTTCTTTCTGAGTTGTTTGAAAGTTGTTTCATTCCTCTGCACATCAAGACAAAAAGGATGTTTTCTCAGTGCATGCAATGCTTTGACAATACAAATAGTATACATTGCAATTTTACACCAAAAACTACTTAAAGTAAACCTAATGGAAACATCTTAAGTTAACTTTCCACATGATTATGAGTAGTTTGAAAGTTGTTTCATGGCTCTGGTCATCAAGACAAAAAAGTTGCAATCTCAGTGCATACAGTGCTCTGACATTAAATTAGTATAAATTTCAATTTTACACCAAAGTTCTTACTGCAAACCAGTTGCAAACATATTAAGTTTACTTCCCACTTGTTTCTGAGTTGTTTGAAAGTTGTTTCATTCCTCTGCACATCAAGACAAAAAAGATGTTTTCTCAGTACATGCAATGCTTTGACAATACAAATAGTATACATTTCAATTTTACACCAAAGTACAGAGTGCAAACTTAATGGAAACACTTTAGGTTAACTTCCCACAGGTTATGAGTAGTTTGAAAGTTGTTTCATGGCTCTGGTCATCAGGACAAAGAAGTTGCTATCTTAGGTCATACAATGCTCTTAGATTTCAGTAGTACACATTTCAATTTTACACCAAACTACAGAGTGCAAACCAGTTGGAAACATATTAAGTTTACTTCCCACTTGTTTCTGAGTTGTTTGAAAGTTGTTTCATTCCTCTGCACATCAAGACAAAAAAGATGTTTTCTCAGTGCATGCAAAGCTTTGACAATACAAATAGTATACATTGCAATTTTACACCAAAGCACTTAAAGCAAACCTAATGGAAACACCTTAGGTTAACTTTCCACATGATTATCAGTGGTTTGTAAGTTGTTTCATGGCTCTGGTAATCAGGACAAAAAAGTTGATATCTCAGGTCATACAATGCTCTTAGATTTCAGTACTATACATTTCAATTTTACACCAAAGTGCAGAGTGCAAACCAGTTGGAAACATATTAAGTTTACTTCCCACTTGTTTCTGAGTTGTTTGAAAGTTGTTTCATTCCGCTGCACATCAAGACAAAAAAGATGTTTTCTCAGTGCATGCAAGGCTTTGACAATACAAATACTATACATTGCAATTTTACACCAAACTACTTAAAGTAAACCTAATGGAAACAGCTTAAGTTAAGTTTCCACATGATTATGAGTAGTTTGAAAGTTGTTTCATGGCTCTGGTCATCAAGACAAAAAAGTTGCTATCTCAGTGCCTACAATGCTCTGACATTAAAGTAGTTTACATTTCAATTTTACACCAAAGTACTTACTGCAAACCTGTTGGAAACATTTTCAGTTTACTTCCCACTTGTTTCTGAGTTGTTTGAAAGTTGTTTCCTTCCTCTGCACATCAAGACAAAAAAGATGTTTTCTCAGTGCATGCAATGCTTTGACAATACAAATAGTATACATTTCAATTTTACACCAAAGAACAGAGTGCAAACCTAATGGAAACACTTTAGGTTAACTTCCCACATGGTTATGAGTAGTTTGAAAGTTGTTTCATGGCTCTGGTCTTCAAGGCAAAAAAGTTGCTATCTCAGTTGATAAAGTGCTCTGATATCAAAGTAGCATACATTGCAATTTTACACCAAACTACTTAAAGTAAACCTAATGGAAACAGCTTAAGTTAAGTTTCCACATGATTATGAGTAGTTTGAAAGTTGTTTCATGGCTCTGGTCATCAAGACAAAAAAGTTGCTATCTCAGTGCCTACAATGCTCTGACATTAAAGTAGTTTACATTTCAATTTTACACCAAAGTACTTACTGCAAACCTGTTGGAAACATTTTCAGTTTACTTCCCACTTGTTTCTGAGTTGTTTGAAAGTTGTTTCCTTCCTCTGCACATCAAGACAAAAAAGATGTTTTCTCAGTGCATGCAATGCTTTGACAATACAAATAGTATACATTTCAATTTTACACCAAAGAACAGAGTGCAAACCTAATGGAAACACTTTAGGTTAACTTCCCACATGGTTATGAGTAGTTTGAAAGTTGTTTCATGGCTCTGGTCTTCAAGGCAAAAAAGTTGCTATCTCAGTTGATAAAGTGCTCTGATATCAAAGTAGCATACATTTCAATTTTACACCAAAGTGCTTACTGCAAACCTAATGGAAACACCTTAAGTTAACTTACCACATGATTATGAATAGTTTGAAAGTTGTTTCATGGCTCTGGTCATCAAGACAAAAAAGTTGCTATCTCAGTGCATACAATTCTCTGACATTAAAGTAGTATACATTTCAATTTTACGCCAAAGTGCTTACTGCAAACCTGATGGAAACATTTTAAGTTTACTTCCCACTTGTTTCGAAGTTGTTTGAAAGTGATTTCATTCCTCTGCACATCAAGACATAAAAGATGTTTTCTCTGTGCATACAATGCTTTGACAATACAAATAGTATACATTTCAATTTTACACCAAAGCACTTAAAGCAAACCTAATGGAAACACCTTAGGTTAACTTTCCACATGATTATCAGTAGTTTGAAAGTTGTTTCATGGCTCTGGTCATCAGGACAAAAAAGTTGCTATCTCAGGTTATACAATGCTCTTAGATTTCAGTAGTATACATTTCAATTTTACACCAAAGTGCAGAGTGCAAACCAGTTGGAAACATATTAAGTTTACTTCCCACTTGTTTCTGAGTTGTTTGAAAGTTGTTTCATTCCTCTGCACATCAAGACAAAAAAGATGTTTTCTCAGTGCATGCAATGCTTTGACAATACAAATACTATACATTGCAATTTTACACCAAACTACTTAATGTAAACCTAATGGACACAGCTTAAGTTAAGTTTCCACATGATTATGAGTAGTTTGAAAGTTGTTTCATGGCTCTGGTAATCAGGACAAAAAAGTTGCTATCTCAGTGCCTACAATGCTCTGACATTAAAGTAGTTTACATTTCAATTTTACACCAAAGTACTTACTGCAAACCTAATGGAAACACCTTAAGTTAACTTACCACATGATTATGAATAGTTTGAAAGTTGTTTCATGGCTCTGGTCATCAAGACAAAAAAGTTGCTATCTCAGTGCATACAATTCTCTGACATTAAAGTAGTATACATTTCAATTTTACACCAAAGTGCAGACTGCAAACCAGAAGGAAACATTTTAAGTTCACTTCCCACTTGTTTCTGAGTTGTTTGAAAGCTGTTTCATTCCTCTGCACATCAAGACAAAAAAGATGTTTTCTCAGTGCATACAATGCTTTGACAATACAAATAGTATACATTTCAATTTTACACCAAAGTACAGAGTGCAAACTTAATGGAAACACTTTAGGTTAACTTCCCACATGGTTATGAGTAGTTTGAAAGTTGTTTCATGGCTCTGGTCATCAAGGCAAAAAAGTTGCTGCCTCAGTGCATAGAGTGCTCTGACATTAAAGTAGTATACATTTCAATTTTACGCCAAAGTGCTTACTGCAAACCTGATGGAAACATTGTAAGTTTACTTCCCACTTGTTTCGAAGTTGTTTGAAAGTGATTTCATTCCTCTGCACATCAAGACAAAAAAGATGTTTTCTCTGTGCATACAATGCTTTGACAATACAAATAGTATACATTTCAATTTTACACCAAAGTACTTAAAGCAAACCTAATGGAAACACCTTAGGTTAACTTTCCACATGATTATCAGTAGTTTGAAAGTTGTTTCATGGCTCTGGTCATCAGGACAAAAAAGTTGCTATCTCAGTGCATACAATGCTCTGACATTAAAGTAGTTTACATTTCAATTTTACACCAAAGCACTTACTGCAAACCTGTTGGAAACATTTTCAGTTTACTTCCCACTTGTTTCTGAGTTGTTTGAAAGTTGTTTCCTTCCTCTGCACATCAAGACAAAAAAGATGTTTTCTCAGTGCATGCAATGCTTTGACAATACAAATAG
This sequence comes from Mobula birostris, assembly GCF_030028105.1. Lineage (NCBI taxonomy): Eukaryota > Metazoa > Chordata > Chondrichthyes > Myliobatiformes > Myliobatidae > Mobula > Mobula birostris. Next base: position 18,258 of record NW_027277845.1, read on the forward strand.
TATACATTTCAATTTTATACCAAAGTACAGAGTGCAAACCTAATGGAAACACTTTAGGTTAACTTCCCACATGGTTATGAGTAGTTTGAAAGTTGTTTCATGGCTCTGGTCATCAAGGCAAAAAAGTTGCTATCTCAGTTGATAAAGTGCTCTGACATCAAAGTAGCATACATTTCAATTTTACTCCAAAGTGCTTAAAGGAAGCCTAATGGAAACACAAGTTAACTTTCCACATGATTATGAATAGTTTGAAAGTTGTTTCATGGCTCTGGTTATCAAGACAAAAAAGTTGCTATCTCAGTGAATACAATGCTCTGACATTAAAGTAGTATACATTTCAATTTTCCACCAAAGTGCAGATTGCAAAACAGATGGAAACATTTTAAGTTTACTTCCCACTTGTTTCTGAGTTGTTTGAAAGTTGTTTCATTCCTTTGCACATCAAGACAAAAAAGATGTTTTCTCAGTGCATGCAATGCTTTGACAATACAAATAGTATACATTGCAATTTTACACCAAACTACTTGAAGTAAACCTAATGGAAACACCTTAATTTAACTTTCAACATGATTATGAGTAGTTTGAAAGTTGTTTCATGGCTCTGGTCATCAAGACAAAAAAGTTGCTATCTCAGTGCATACAGTGCTCTGACATTAAAGTAGTATACATTTCAATTTTACACCAAAGTTCTTACTGCAAACCAGTTGCAAACATATTAAGTTTACTTCCCACTTGTTTCTGAGTTGTTTGAAAGTTGTTTCATTCCTCTGCACATCAAGACAAAAAAGATGTTTTCTCAGTACATGCAATGCTTTGACAATACAAATAGTATACATTTCAATTTTACACCAAAGTACAGAGTGCATACTTAATGGAAACACTTTAGGTTAACTTCCCACAGGTTATGAGTAGTTTGAAAGTTGTTTCATGGCTCTGGTCATCAGGACAAAAAAGTTGCTATCTTAGGTCATACAATGCTCTTAGATTTCAGTAGTACACATTTCAATTTTACACCAAACTACAGAGTGCAAACCAGTTGGAAACATTTTAAGTTCACTTCCCACTTGTTTCTGAGTTGTTTGAAAGTTGTTTCCTTCCTCTGCACATCAAGACAAAAAAGATGTTTTCTCAGTGCATACAATGCTTTGACAATACAAATAGTATATATTTCAATTTTACACCAAAGTACAGTGTGCAAACTTAATGGAAACACTTTAGGTTAACTTCCCACATGGTTATGAGTAGTTTGAAAGTTGTTTCATGGCTCTGGTCATCAAGGCAAAAAAGTTGCTGCCTCAGTGCATAGAGTGCTCTGACATTAAAGTAGTATACATTTCAATTTTACGCCAAAGTGCTTACTGCAAACCTGATGGAAACATTTTAAGTTTACTTCCCACTTGTTTCGAAGTTGTTTGAAAGTGATTTCATTCCTCTGCACATCAAGACAAAAAAGATGTTTTCTCTGTGCATACAATGCTTTGACAATACAAATAGTATACATTTCAATTTTACACCAAAGTACTTAAAGCAAACCTAATGGAAACACCTTAGGTTAACTTTCCACATGATTATCAGTAGTTTGAAAGTTGTTTCATGGCTCTGGTCATCAGGACAAAAAAGTTGCTATCTCAGTGCATACAATGCTCTGACATTAAAGTAGTTTACATTTCAATTTTACACCAAAGCACTTACTGCAAACCTGTTGGAAACATTTTCAGTTTACTTCCCACTTGTTTCTGAGTTGTTTGAAAGTTGTTTCCTTCCTCTGCACATCAAGACAAAAAAGATGTTTTCTCAGTGCATGCAATGCTTTGACAATACAAATAGTATACATTTCAATTTTATACCAAAGTACAGAGTGCAAACCTAATGGAAACACTTTAGGTTAACTTCCCACATGGTTATGAGTAGTTTGAAAGTTGTTTCATGGCTCTGGTCATCAAGGCAAAAAAGTTGCTATCTCAGTTGATAAAGTGCTCTGACATCAAAGTAGCATACATTTCAATTTTACACCAAAGTGCTTAAAGGAAGCCTAATGGAAACACAAGTTAACTTTCCACATGATTATGAATAGTTTGAAAGTTGTTTCATGGCTCTGGTTATCAAGACAAAAAAGTTGCTATCTCAGTGAATACAATGCTCTGACATTAAAGTAGCATACATTTCAATTTTACACCAAAGTGCTTAAAGCAAACCTAATGGAAACACCTTAAGTTAACTTACCACATGATTATGAATAGTTTGAAAGTTGTTTCATGGCTCTGGTCATCAAGACAAAAAAGTTGCTATCTCAGTGCATACAATTCTCTGACATTAAAGTAGTATACATTTCAATTTTACACCAAAGTGCAGACTGCAAACCAGAAGGAAACATTTTAAGTTCACTTCCCACTTGTTTCTGAGTTGTTTGAAAGCTGTTTCATTCCTCTGCACATCAAGACAAAAAAGATGTTTTCTCAGTGCATACAATGCTTTGACAATACAAATAGTATACATTTCAATTTTACACCAAAGTACAGAGTGCAAACTTAATGGAAACACTTTAGGTTAACTTCCCACATGGTTATGAGTAGTTTGAAAGTTGTTTCATGGCTCTGGTCATCAAGGCAAAAAAGTTGCTGCCTCAGTGCATAGAGTGCTCTGACATTAAAGTAGTATACATTTCAATTTTACGCCAAAGTGCTTACTGCAAACCTGATGGAAACATTTTAAGTTTACTTCCCACTTGTTTCGAAGTTGTTTGAAAGTGATTTCATTCCTCTGCACATCAAGACAAAAAAGATGTTTTCTCTGTGCATACAATGCTTTGACAATACAAATAGTATACATTTCAATTTTACACCAAAGAACAGAGTGCAAACCTAATGGAAACACTTTAGGTTAACTTCCCACATGGTTATGAGTAGTTTGAAAGTTGTTTCATGGCTCTGGTCTTCAAGGCAAAAAAGTTGCTATCTCAGTTGATAAAGTGCTCTGATATCAAAGTAGCATACATTTCAATTTTACACCAAAGTGCTTAAAGCAAACCTAATGGAAACACCTTAAGTTAACTTACCACATGATTATGAATAGTTTGAAAGTTGTTTCATGGCTCTGGTCATCAAGACAAAAAAGTTGCTATCTCAGTGCATACAATTCTCTGACATTAAAGTAGTATACATTTCAATTTTACACCAAAGTGCAGACTTCAAACCAGAAGGAAACATTTTAAGTTTACTTCCCACTTGTTTCGAAGTTGTTTGAAAGTGATTTCATTCCTCTGCACATCAAGACAAAAAAGATGTTTTCTCTGTGCATACAATGCTTTGACAATACAAATAGTATACATTTCAATTTTACACCAAAGTACTTAAAGCAAACCTAATGGAAACACCTTAGGTTAACTTTCCACATGATTATCAGTAGTTTGAAAGTTGTTTCATGGCTCTGGTCATCAGGACAAAAAAGTTGCTATCTCAGTGCATACAATGCTCTGACATTAAAGTAGTTTACATTTCAATTTTACACCAAAGCACTTACTGCAAACCTGTTGGAAACATTTTCAGTTTACTTCCCACTTGTTTCTGAGTTGTTTGAAAGTTGTTTCCTTCCTCTGCACATCAAGACAAAAAAGATGTTTTCTCAGTGCATGCAATTCTTTGACAATACAAATAGTATACATTTCAATTTTATACCAAAGTACAGAGTGCAAACCTAATGGAAACACTTTAGGTTAACTTCCCACATGGTTATGAGTAGTTTGAAAGTTGTTTCATGGCTCTGATCATCAAGGCAAAAAAGTTGCTATCTCAGTTGATAAAGTGCTCTGACATCAAAGTAGCATACATTGCAATTTTACACCAAAGTGCTTAAAGGAAGCCTAATGGAAACACCTTAAGTTAACTTTCCACATGATTATGAATAGTTTGAAAGTTGTTTCATGGCTCTGGTTATCAAGACAAAAAAGTTGCTATCTCAGTGAATACAATGCTCTGACATTAAAGTAGTATACATTTCAATTTTCCACCAAAGTGCAGAGTGCAAAACAGATGGAAACATTTTAAGTTTACTTCCCACTTCTTTCTGAGTTGTTCGAAAGTTGTTTCATTCCTCTGCACATCAAGACAAAAAGGATGTTTTCTCAGTGCATGCAATGCTTTGACAATACAAATAGAATACATTGCAATTTTACACCAAAGCACTTAAAGCAAACCTAATGGAAACACCTTAGGTTAACTTTCCACATGATTATCAGTAGTTTGTAAGTTGTTTCATGGCTCTGGTAATCAGGACAAAAAAGTTGCTATCTCAGGTCATACAATGCTCTTAGATTTCAGTAGTATACATTTCAATTTTACACCAAAGTGCAGAGTGCAAACCAGTTGGAAACATATTAAGTTTACTTCCCACTTGTTTCTGAGTTGTTTGAAAGTTGTTTCATTCCTCTGCACATCAAGACAAAAAAGATGTTTTCTCAGTGCATGCAATGCTTTGACAATACAAATACTATACATTGCAATTTTACACCAAACTACTTAAAGTAAACCTAATGGAAACAGCTTAAGTTAAGTTTCCACATGATTATGAGTAGTTTGAAAGTTGTTTCATGGCTCTGGTCATCAAGACAAAAAAGTTGCTATCTCAGTGCCTACAATGCTCTGACATTAAAGTAGTTTACATTTCAATTTTACACCAAAGTACTTACTGCAAACCTGTTGGAAACATTTTCAGTTTACTTCCCACTTGTTTCTGAGTTGTTTGAAAGTTGTTTCCTTCCTCTGCACATCAAGACAAAAAAGATGTTTTCTCAGTGCATGCAATGCTTTGACAATACAAATAGTATACATTTCAATTTTACACCAAAGAACAGAGTGCAAACCTAATGGAAACACTTTAGGTTAACTTCCCACATGGTTATGAGTAGTTTGAAAGTTGTTTCATGGCTCTGGTCTTCAAGGCAAAAAAGTTGCTATCTCAGTTGATAAAGTGCTCTGATATCAAAGTAGCATACATTGCAATTTTACACCAAACTACTTAAAGTAAACCTAATGGAAACAACTTAAGTTAAGTTTCCACATGATTATGAGTAGTTTGAAAGTTGTTTCATGGCTCTCGTCATCAAGACAAAAAAGTTGCTATCTCAGTGCCTACAATGCTCTGACATTAAAGTAGTTTACATTTCAATTTTACACCAAAGTACTTACTGCAAACCTGTTGGAAACATTTTCAGTTTACTTCCCACTTGTTTCTGAGTTGTTTGAAAGTTGTTTCCTTCCTCTGCACATCAAGACAAAAAAGATGTTTTCTCAGTGCATGCAATGCTTTGACAATACAAATAGTATACATTTCAATTTTACACCAAAGAACAGAGTGCAAACCTAATGGAAACACTTTAGGTTAACTTCCCACATGGTTATGAGTAGTTTGAAAGTTGTTTCATGGCTCTGGTCTTCAAGGCAAAAAAGTTGCTATCTCAGTTGATAAAGTGCTCTGATATCAAAGTAGCATACATTTCAATTTTACACCAAAGTGCTTAAAGCAAACCTAATGGAAACACCTTAAGTTAACTTACCACATGATT
>NW_027277846.1:0-23803 GCF_030028105.1 Mobula birostris
TAAACTAATGCCCTGAATCTAACGCCCTGAAACTCAAGCCCTTATTCTCTTGCCCTGAACTCACGCCCTGAATCTCATGCACTGAAACTACTGCCCTGAAACACATGTCCTGAACATCATGCCCTGAAACTGCAGCCCTGAATATCATGCCATGAATCTCATATCCTGAAACTCATGCCCTGAATTACATGCCCTGAAAATCCTTCACTGAAACTCATGCCCTGAATCTCATGCCCTGAAACTTCTGCCCTGAATCTCCTGCCCTGAAACTCATGCCCTGAAACTCCTGCCCTCAAACTCATACACTGAAACTCATGCACTGATACACATGCCCTGAATCTCATGCCGTGAAACTCCTGCCCTCAAACTCATGCACTGAATCTCATGCTCTGAATCTCCTGCCCTGAATCTCCTGCCCTGAATCTCCTGCATTGAAACTCATGTCCTGAATCTCATGCCCTCAAACTCTTGCTCTGAAACACCTGCCCAAAAACACATGCCCTGAATGTCATGCCCTGAAATTCCTGTCCTGAATCTCATGCCCTGAATCTCATGCACTGAAACTCCTGCCCTGAATCATCTGCCCAGAAACTCATATCTGAATCACATCCCCTAAAATTCCTGCCTTGAATCTCATGCCCTGAAACTCATGCCCTGAATCTCATGCCTTGAATCTCCTGCCTTCAAACTCATGCACTGAAACTCATGCACTGAAACTGATGCCCTGAATCTCATGCCTCGAAACTCCTGTCCTGAATCTCATGCCCTGAAACTCATGCCCTGAATCCCATGCACTGAAACTCAAGCCCTGATTCTCCTGCCCTGAAACTCATGCCCTGAATCTCATGCCTTGAAACTCCTGCCCTCAAACTCATGCACTGAAACTCATGCACTGAAACTCACGCCCTGAATTACATGCCCTGAAACTCCTGCCCTGAATCTCCTGCCTTGAAACTCATGCCCTGAATCTCATGCCCTCAAACTCTTGCACTGAAACACCTGCCCTAAAACACATGTCCTGAATGTCATGCTCTGCAATTCCTGCCATGAAACTCATGCTCTGAATCTCATGCCCTGAAACTCTTGCACTGAAACACCTACCCTAAAACTCATGCTCTGAATCTCATGCCGTGAAACTCATGACCTGAAACTGATGCCCTGAATCTCATGCACTGACACTCATGCCCTGAACCTCATGCCCTGAAACTCAAGCCCTGAATTTCATGCAGTGAAACTCATGCCCTAAATCTCATACACTGAATCTCCTGCCCTGAAACTCCTGGACTGAAATACGTGCCCTAAAACACCTGCCTTGAATCTCAAGCCCCGAATCTCATGCCCTGAATCTCCTGCCCTGAATCTCCTGCATTGAAACTCATGCCCTGAATCTCATGCCCTCAAACTCTTGCACTGAAACACCTGCCCTAAATCACATGCCCTGAATGTCATGCCCTGAAATTCCTGCCCTGAATCTCATGCCCTGAATGTCATGCACTGACACTCATGCCCTGAACCTCATGCCCTGAAACTCATGCCCTAAATCTCATACCCTGAAACTCCTGCCCTGAAACTCATGCCCTGAATCACATGCCCTAAAACTCCTGCCCTGAATCATATGCCCAGAAACTCATATCTGAATCACATCCCCTAAATTTCCTGCCCTGAATCTCATGCCCTGAAACTCATGCCCTGAATCTCATGCCTTGAATCTCTTGCCCTCAAACTCATGCACTGAAACTCATGCACTGAAACTGATGCCCTGAATCTCATGCCTCGAAACTCCTGTCCTGAATGTCATGCCCTGAAACTCATGCCCTGAATCCCATGCACTGAAACTGAAGCCATGATTCTCCTGCCCTGAAACTCATGCCCTGAATCTCATGCCTTGAAACTCCTGCCCTCAAACTCATGCACTGAAACTCACGCCCTGAATTACATGCGCTGAAACTCCTGCCCTGAAATTCATGCCCTGAAACTAGTGCCCTGAATCTCATGCCCTGAAACTCAATCCGTTATCCTCCTGCCCTGAAACTCATGCCCTGAATCTCATGCCCTGAAACTTCTGCCCTGAAACTCATGCACTGAGTCTCATGCGCTAAATCTCATGACCGTAAACTCAAGCCGTGAATCTCCTGCCCTGAAACTCATGCCCTGAATGTTATGCCCTGAAACACCTACCCTAAAACTCATGCCCTGAATCTCATGCCCTGAATCTCAAGCCGTTATTCTCCTGCCCTGAAATTCATGCCCTGAATCTCATGCCTAGAAACTCCTGTCCTCAAACTCATGCACTGAAACTCATGCACTGAATCTCATGCGCTAAATCTCATGACCTTAACTCAAGCCGTGAATCTCCTGCACTGAAACTCATGCCCTGAATGTCATGCCCTGAAACTCCTGCCCTGAAATTAATGTCCTGAAACTCATGCCCTGAATCTCATGCCCTGAATCACATGCCCTAAAACTCCTGCCCTGCATCATCTGCCCAGAAACTCATTATCCGAATCACATGCCCTGAAATTCCTGCCCTGAATCTCATGCCCAGAAACTCATGCCCTGAATCTCATGCCCAGAAACTCCTGCCCTGAATCTCATGCCCTGAAACTCCTGCACTGAAACTCATGCCATGAATCTCATATCCTGAAACTCACGCCCTGAATTACGTGCCCTGAAACTCCTGGCCTGAAACTCATGCCCTGAAACTCATGCCCTGAATCTCATATCGTGAATCACCTGTCCTGAATCACATGTCCTGAAACTCATGCCCTGAATCTCATGCCCTGAAACTTCTGCCCTGAAACTCATGTACTGAATCTCATGCGCTAAATCTCATGACCTTAAACTCAAGCAGTGAATCTCCTGCCTTGAAACTCATGCCCTGAATCTCAAGCTCTGAAACTCATGCACTCAAAGACATGCGCTGAAACTCTTGCACTGAAACTCTTGCACTGAAACACCTGCTCTGAATCTCCTCCCCTGAATCTCCTGCCCTGAAACTGCTAACCTGAATCTCAAGCCCTGAAACCACAGACCTGAAACTCATGCCCTGAAACTCATGCCCTGCATCTCATGCCGTGAAACGCCTGCCCTCAAACTCATGCACTGAAACTCATGCTCTGAATCTCCTGCTCTGAAACTCCTGCACTGAAATACGTGCCCTAAAACACCAGTCTTGAAACTCAAGCCCCGAATCTCATGCCCTGAATCTCCTGCCCTGAATCTCCTGCCTTGAAACTCATGCCCTGAATCTCACGCCCTCAAACTCTTGCACTGAAACACCTGCCCTAAAACACATGTCCTGAATGTCATGGCCTGCAATTCCTGCCATGAAACTCATGCCCTGAATCTCATGCCCTGAAACTCTTGCACTGAATCACCTGCCCTAAAACTCATGCTCTGAATCTCATGCTTTGAATCTCATGCCGTGAAACTCATGCCCTGAAACTGATGCCCTGAATCTGATGCACTGACACTCATGCCCTGAACCTCATGCGCTGAAACTGAAGCCCTGAATCTCATGCAGTGAAACTCATGCCCTAAATCTCATACCCTGAATCTCCTGCCCTGAAACTCATGCACTGAAACTCATGCCCTGACTCACATGCCCTAAAACTCCTGCCCTGAATCATCTGCCCAGACACTCATTATCTGAATCACATGCCCTGAAATTCCTGCCCTGAATCTCATGCCCTGAAACTCATGCCCTGAATCTCATGCCTTGAAACTCCTGCCCTCAAACTCATGCACTGAAACTCATGCACTGAAACTCATGCCCTGAATCTCATGCATTGAAACTCATGTCCTGAATCTCATGCCCTGAAATTCATGCCCTGAATCCCATGCCCTGAAACTCAAGCCCTGATTCTCCTGCCCTGAAACTCATGCCCTGAATCTCATGCCTTGAAACTCCTGCCCTCAAACTCATGCACTGAAACTCACGCCCTGAATCACATGCCCTGAAACTCCTGCCCTGAATCTCATGCCCTGAACCTCATGCCCTGAATCTCATGCCTTGAAACTCCTGCCCTCAAACTCATGCACTGAAACTCATGCGCTGAAAGTCATGCCCTGAATCTCGTGCCTCGAAACTCCTGTCCTGAATCTCATGCCCTGAAACTCATGCCCTGAATCCCATGCACTGAAACTGAAGCCATGATTCTCCTGCCCTGAAACTCATGCCCTGAATCTCATGCCTTGAAACTCCTGCCCTCAAACTCATGCACTGAAACTCACGCCCTGAATTACATGCGCTGAAACTCCTGCCCTGAAATTCATGCCCTGAAACTAGTGCCCTGAATCTCATGCCCTGAAACTCAATCCGTTATCCTCCTGCCCTGAAACTCATGCCCTGAATCTCATGCCCTGAAACTTCTGCCCTGAAACTCATGCACTGAGTCTCATGCGCTAAATCTCATGACCGTAAACTCAAGCCGTGAATCTCCTGCCCTGAAACTCATGCCCTGAATGTTATGCCCTGAAACACCTACCCTAAAACTCATGCCCTGAATCTCATGCCCTGAATCTCATGCCCTGAATCTCAAGCCGTTATTCTCCTGCCCTGAAATTCATGCCCTGAATCTCATGCCTAGAAACTCCTGTCCTCAAACTCATGCACTGAAACTCATGCACTGAATCTCATGCGCTAAATCTCATGACCTTAACTCAAGCCGTGAATCTCCTGCACTGAAACTCATGCCCTGAATGTCATGCCCTGAAACTCCTGCCCTGAAATTAATGTCCTGAAACTCATGCCCTGAATCTCATGCCCTGAATCACATGCCCTAAAACTCCTGCCCTGCATCATCTGCCCAGAAACTCATTATCCGAATCACATGCCCTGAAATTCCTGCCCTGAATCTCATGCCCAGAAACTCATGCCCTGAATCTCATGCCCAGAAACTCCTGCCCTGAATCTCATGCCCTGAAACTCCTGCACTGAAACTCATGCCATGAATCTCATATCCTGAAACTCACGCCCTGAATTACGTGCCCTGAAACTCCTGGCCTGAAACTCATGCCCTGAAACTCATGCCCTGAATCTCATATCGTGAATCACCTGTCCTGAATCACATGTCCTGAAACTCATGCCCTGAATCTCATGCCCTGAAACTTCTGCCCTGAAACTCATGTACTGAATCTCATGCGCTAAATCTCATGACCTTAAACTCAAGCAGTGAATCTCCTGCCTTGAAACTCATGCCCTGAATCTCAAGCTCTGAAACTCATGCACTCAAAGACATGCGCTGAAACTCTTGCACTGAAACTCTTGCACTGAAACACCTGCTCTGAATCTCCTCCCCTGAATCTCCTGCCCTGAAACTGCTAACCTGAATCTCAAGCCCTGAAACCACAGACCTGAAACTCATGCCCTGAAACTCATGCCCTGCATCTCATGCCGTGAAACGCCTGCCCTCAAACTCATGCACTGAAACTCATGCTCTGAATCTCCTGCTCTGAAACTCCTGCACTGAAATACGTGCCCTAAAACACCAGTCTTGAAACTCAAGCCCCGAATCTCATGCCCTGAATCTCCTGCCCTGAATCTCCTGCCTTGAAACTCATGCCCTGAATCTCACGCCCTCAAACTCTTGCACTGAAACACCTGCCCTAAAACACATGTCCTGAATGTCATGGCCTGCAATTCCTGCCATGAAACTCATGCCCTGAATCTCATGCCCTGAAACTCTTGCACTGAATCACCTGCCCTAAAACTCATGCTCTGAATCTCATGCTTTGAATCTCATGCCGTGAAACTCATGCCCTGAAACTGATGCCCTGAATCTGATGCACTGACACTCATGCCCTGAACCTCATGCGCTGAAACTGAAGCCCTGAATCTCATGCAGTGAAACTCATGCCCTAAATCTCATACCCTGAATCACATGCCCTGAAATTCCTGCCCTGAATCTCATGCCCTGAAACTCATGCCCTGAATCTCATGCCTTGAAACTCCTGCCCTCAAACTCATGCACTGAAACTCATGCACTGAAACTCATGCCCTGAATCTCATGCATTGAAACTCATGTCCTGAATCTCATGCCCTGAAATTCATGCCCTGAATCCCATGCCCTGAAACTCAAGCCCTGATTCTCCTGCCCTGAAACTCATGCCCTGAATCTCATGCCTTGAAACTCCTGCCCTCAAACTCATGCACTGAAACTCACGCCCTGAATCACATGCCCTGAAACTCCTGCCCTGAATCTCATGCCCTGAACCTCATGCCCTGAATCTCATGCCTTGAAACTCCTGCCCTCAAACTCATGCACTGAAACTCATGCGCTGAAAGTCATGCCCTGAATCTCGTGCCTCGAAACTCCTGTCCTGAATCTCATGCCCTGAAACTCATGCCCTGAATCCCATGCCCTGAAACTCAAGCCCTGATTCTCGTGCCCTGAAACTCATGCCCTGAATCTCATGCCTTGAAACTCCTGCCCTCAAACTCATGCACTGAAACTCACGCCCTGAATTACATGCCCTGAAACTCCTGCCCTGAAACTCATGCCCTGAAACTCATGCCCTGAATCTCATGACCTGAAACTCAAGCCCTTATTCTCCTGCCCTGAAACTCATGCCCTGAATATCATGCCCTGAAACTTCTGCCCTGAAACACATGCACTGCATCTTATGCGCTAAATCTCATGACCTTAAACTCAAGCCGTGAATCTCCTGCCCTGAAACTCATGCACTGAATGTCACGCCCTGAAATTCCTGCCCTGAAACTCATGCCCTGAATCTCATGCCCTGAATCTCATGCACTGAAACTCATGCACTGAAACTCCTGCCCTGAAACTGATGACATGAATCTCATGCACTGAAACTCATGCCCTGAACCTCATGCCCTGAAACTCAAGCCTGAATCTCATGCACTGAAACTCATGCCCTAAATCTCATACCCTGAAACTCCTGCCCTGAAACTCATGTACTGAAACTCATGCCTTGAATTACATGCCCAAATCTCCTGCCCTGAAACTTAAGCCCTTAAACTAATGCCCTGAATCTAACGCCCTGAAACTCAAGCCCTTATTCTCTTGCCCTGAACTCATGCCCTGAATCTCATGCACCGAAACTACTGCCCTGAAACACATGTCCTGAACATCATGCCCTGAAACTGCAGCCCTGAATATCATGCCATGAATCTCATATCCTGAAACTCATGCCCTGAATTACATGCCCTGAAAATCCTTCACTGAAACTCATGCCCTGAATCTCATGCCCTGAAACTTCTGCCCTGAAACTCCTGCCCTGAAACTCATGCCCTGAAACTCCTGCCCTCAAACTCATACACTGAAACTCATGCACTGATACACATGCCCTGAATCTCATGCCGTCAAACTCCTGCCCTCAAACTCATGCGCTGAATCTCATGCTCTGAATCTCCTGCCCTGAATCTCCTGCCCTGAATCTCCTGCATTGAAACTCATGTCCTGAATCTCATGCCCTCAAACTCTTGCTCTGAAACACCTGCCCTAAAACACATGCCCTGAATGTCATGCCCTGAAATTCCTGCCCTGAATCTCATGCCCTGAATCTCATGCACTGAAACTCCTGCCCTGAATCATCTGCCCAGAAACTCATATCTGAATCACATCCCCTAAAATTCCTGCCTTGAATCTCATGCCCTGAAACTCATGCCCTGAATCTCATGCCTTTAATCTCCTGCCCTCAAACTCATGCACTGAAACTCATGCACTGAAACTGATGCCCTGAATCTCATGCCTCGAAACTCCTGTCCTGAATCTCATGCCCTGAAACTCATGCCCTGAATCCCATGCACTGAAACTCAAGCCCTGATTCTCCTGCCCTGAAACTCATGCCCTGAATCTCATGCCTTGAAACTCCTGCCCTCAAACTCATGCACTGAAACTCATGCACTGAAACTCACGCCCTGAATTACATGCCCTGAAACTCCTGCCCTGAAATTCATGCCCTGAAACTAGTGCCCTGAATCTCATGCCCTGAAACTCAAGCCCTTATCCTCCTGCCCTAAACTCATGCCCTGAATCTCATGCCCTGAAACTTCTGCCCTGAAACTCATGCACTGAGTCTCATGCGCTAAATCTCCTGCCCTGAAACTCATGCCCTGAATGTTATGCCCTGAAATTCCTGCCCTGAAACTCATGCCCTGAACCTCATGCCCTCAAACTCCTGCACTGAAACACCTACCCTAAAACTCATGCCCTGAATCTCATGCCCTGAATCTCATGCCGTGAAACTCATGCCGTGAATCTCATATCCTGAAACTCACGCCCAGAATTACATGCCCTGAAACTCACGCCCTGAAACTCATGCCCTGAATCTCATGCCCTGAACCTCAAGCCGTTATTCTCCTGCCCTGAAACTCATCCCCTGAATCTCATGCCTAGAAACTCCTACCCTCAAACTCATGCACTGAATCTCATGCACTGAATCTCATGCGCTAAATCTCATGACCTTAAACTCAAGCCGTGAATCTCCTGCCCTGAAACTCCAGCCCTGAAATTAATGTCCTGAAACTCATGCCCTGAATCTCATGCCCTGAATCACATGCCCTAAAACTCCTGCGCTGCATCATCTGCCCAGAAACTCATTATCTGAATCACATGCCCTGAAATTCCTGCCCTGAATCTCATGCCCTGAAAGTCATGCCCTGAATCTCATGCCTTGAAACTCCTGCCCTCAAACTCATGCACTGAAACTCATGCACTGAAACTTATGCCCTGAATCTCATGCCTTGAAACTCCTGCCCTGAATCTCATGCCCTGAAACTCATGCCCTGAATCTCATGCCCTGAAACTCCTGCACTGAAACTCATGCCATGAATCTCATATCCTGAAACTCACGCCCTGAATTACGTGTCCTGAAACTCCTGGCCTGAAACTCATGCCTTGAATCTCATGCCCTGAATCTCATGTCCTGAAACTCCTGTCCTGAATCACATGTCCTGAAACTCATGCCCTGAATCTCATGCCCTGAATCTCAAGCTCTGAAACTCATGCACTGAAAGACATGCCCTGAAACTCATGCACTGAAACTCATGCTCTGAATCTCCTGCCCTGAATCTCCTGCCTTGAAACTCATGCCCTGAATCTCATGCCCTCAAACTCTTGCACTGAAACACCTGCCCTAAAACACATGTCCTGAATGTCATGCTCTGCAATTCCTGCCATGAAACTCATGCCCTGAATCTCATGCCCTGAAACTCTTGCACTGGAACACCTACCCTAAAACTCACGCTCTGAATCTCATGCCGTGAACTCATGCCCTGAAACTGATGCCCTGAATCTCATGCACTGACACTCATGCCCTGAACCTCATGCCCTGAAACTCAAGCCCTGAATTTCATGCAGTGAAACTCATGCCCTAAATCTCATACCCTGAATCTCCTGCCCTGAAACTCATGCACTGAAACTCATGCCCTGAATCTCATGCCCTAAAACTCCTGCCCTGAATCATCTGCCCAGAAACTCATTATCTGAATCACATGCCCTGAAATTCCTGCCCTGAATCTCATGCCCTGAAACTCATGCCCTGAATCTCATGCCTTGAAACTCCTGCCCTCAAACTCATGCACTGAAACTCATGCACTGAAACTCATGCCCTGAATCTCATGCCTTGAAACTCCTGTCCTGAATCTCATGCCCTGAAATTCATGCCCTGAATCCCATGCCTTGAAACTCAAGCCCTGATTCTCCTGCCCTGAAACACATGCCCTGAAATTAATGTCCTGAAACTCATGCCCTGAATCTCATGCCCTGAATCACATGCCCTAAAACTCCTGCGCTGCATCATCTGCCCAGAAACTCATTATCTGAATCACATGCCCTGAAATTCCTGCCCTGAATCTCATGCCCTGAAACTCATTCAATGAATCTCATGCCTTGAAACTCCTGCCCTCAAACTCATGCACTGAAACTCATGCACTGAAACTCATGCCCTGAATCTCATGCCTTGAAACTCCTGCCCTGAATCTCATGCCCTGAAACTCATGCCCTGAATCTCATGCCCTGAAACTCCTGCACTGAAACTCATGCCATGAATCTCATATCCTGAAACTCACGCCCTGATTTACGTGTCCTGAAACTCCTGGCCTGAAACTCATGCCTTGAATCTCATGCCCTGAATCTTTTGTCCTGAAACTCCTGTCCTGAATCACATGTCCTGAAACTCATGCCCTGAATCTCATGCCCTGAAACTTCTGCCCTGAAACTCATGTACTGAATCTCATGCGCTAAATCTCATGGCCTTAAACTCAAGCCGTGAATCTCCTGCATTGAAACTCATGCCCTGAATCTCAAGCTCTGAAACTCATGCACTGAAAGACATGCCCTGTAACTCATGCACTGAAACTCATGCTCTGAATCTCCTGCACTGAAACTCCTGCACTGAAATACGTGCCCTAAAACACCTGCCTTGAAACTCAAGCCCCGAATCTCATGCCCTGAATCTCCTGCCCTGAATCTCCTGCCTTGAAACACATGCCCTGAATCTCATGCCCTCAAACTCTTGCACTGAAACACCTGCCCTAAAACACATGTCCTGAATGTCATGCTCTGCAATTCCTGCCATGAAACTCATGCCCTGAATCTCATGCCCTGAAACTGTTGCACTGAAACACCTACCCTAAAACTCATGCTCTGAATCTCATGCCGTGAAACTCATGCCCTGAAACTGATGCCCTGAATCTCATGCACTGACACTCATGCCCTGAACCTCATGCCCTGAAACTCAAGCCCTGAATGTCATGCAGTGAAACTCATGCCCTAAATCTCATACCCTGAATCTCCTGCCCTGAAACTCATGCACTGAAACTCATGCCCTGAATCTCATGCCCTAAGACTCCTGCCCTGAATCATCTGCCCCGAAACTCATTATCTGAATCACATGCCCTGAAATTCCTGCCCTGAATCTCATGCCCTGAAACTCATGCCCTGAATCTCATGCCTTGAAACTCCTGCCCTCAAACTCATGCACTGAAACTCATGCACTGAAACTCATGCCCTGAATCTCATGCCTTGAAACACCTGTCCTGAATCTCATGCCCTGAAATTCATGCCCTGAATCCCATGCCCTGAAACTCAAGCCCTGATTCTCCTGCCCTGAAACTCATGCCCTGAATCTCATGCCTTAAAACTCCTGCCCTCAAACTCATGCACTGAAACTCACGCCCTGAATTACATGCCCTGAAACTCCTGCCCTGAATCTAATGCCCTGAAACTCATGCCGTGAATCTCATGCCCTGAAACTTCTGCCCTGAAACTCATGCACTGAATCTCATGCGCTAAATCTCATGACCTTAAACTCAAGCCGTGAATCTCCTGCCCTGAAACTTATGCTCTGAATGTCATGCCCTGAAATTCCTGCCCTGAAACTCATGCCCTGAATCTCATGCCTTGAATCTCCTGCCCTCAAACTCATGCACTGAAACTCATGCACTGAAACTGATGCCTCGAAACTCCTGTCCTGAATCTCATGCCCTGAAACTCATGCCCTGAATCCCATGCACTGAAACTCAAGCCCTGATTCTCCTGCCCTGAAACTCATGTCCTGAATCTCATGCCTTGAACCTCCTGCCCTCAAACTCATGCACTGAATCTCATGCACTGAAACTCACGCCCTGAATTACATGCCCTGAAACTCCTGCCCTGAATCTAATGCCCTGAAACTCATGCCGTGAATCTCATGCCCTGAAACTTCTGCCCTGAAACTCATGCACTGAATCTCATGCGCTAAATCTCATGACCTTAAACTCAAGCCGTGAATCTCCTGCCCTGAAACTTATGCTCTGAATGTCATGCCCTGAAATTCCTGCCCTGAAACTCATGCCCTGAATCTCATGCCTTGAATCTCCTGCCCTCAAACTCATGCACTGAAACTCATGCACTGAAACTGATGCCTCGAAACTCCTGTCCTGAAACTCATGCCCTGAATCCCATGCACTGAAACTCAAGCCCTGATTCTCCTGCCGTGAAACTCATGTCCTGAATCTCATGCCTTGAAACTCCTGCCCTCAAACTCATGCACTGAATCTCATGCACTGAAACTCACGCCCTGAATTACATGCCCTGAAACTCCTGCCCTGAAATTCATGCCCTGAAACTGGTGCCCTGCATCTCATGCCCTGAAACTCAAGCCCTTATTCTCCTGCCCTGAAACTCATGCCCTGAATCTCATGCCCTGAAACTTCTGCCCTGAAACTCATGCACTGAGTCTCATGCGATAAATCTCATGACCTTAAACTCAAGCCGTGAATCTCCTGCCCTGAAACTCATGCCCTGAATGTTATGTCCTGAAATTCCTGCCCTGAAACTCATGCCCTGAACCTCATGCCCTGAAACTCTTGCACTGAAACACCTACCGTAAAACTCATGCCCTGAGTCTCATGCCCTGAATCTCATGCCGTGAAACTCATGCCATGAATCTCATATCCTGAAACTCACGCCCTGAATGACATGCCCTGAAACTCACACCCTGAAACTCATGCCCTGAATCTCCTGCCCTGAAACTCATGCCCTGAATCTCATGCCTAGAAACTCCTGCCCTCAAACTCATGCACTGAAACTCATGCACTGAATCTCATGCGCTAAATCTCATGACCTTAAACTCAAGCCGTGAATCTCCTGCCCTGAAACTCATGCCCTGAATGTCATGCTCTGAAACTCCTGCCCTGAAATTAATGTCCTGAAACTCATGCCCTGAAACTCATGCCCTGAATCTCATGCCTTGAAACTCCTGCCCTCAAACTCATGCACAGAAACTCATGCACTGAAACTCATGCACTGAAACTCATGCCCTGAATCTCATGCCTTGAAACTCCTGCTCTGAATCTCATGCCCTGAAACTCATGCCCTGAATCTCATGCCCTGAAACTCCTGCACTGAAACTCATGCCATGAATCTCATATCCTGAAACTCACGCCCTGAATTACGTGCCCTGAAACTCCTGGCCTGAAACTCATGCCCTGAAACTCATGCCCTGAATCTCATGTCTTGAAACTCCTGTCGTGAATCACATGTCCTGAAACTCATGCCCTGAATCTCATTCCCTGAAACTTCTGCCCTGAAACTCATGTACTGAATCCCATGCGCTAAATCTCATGACCTTAAACTCACGCCGTGAATCTCCTGCCTTGAAACTCATGCCCTGAATCTCAAGCTCTGAAACTCATGCACTGAAAGACATGCCCTGAAACTGTTGCACTGAAACTCTTGCACTGAAACACCTGCTCTGAATCCCCTGCCCTGAAACTGCTGCCCTGAATCTCAAGCCCTGAAACCACAGACCTGAAACCCATGCCCTAAAACTCATGCCCTGAAACTCATGCCCTGAATCTCATGCCGTGAAACTTCTGCCCTCAAACTCATGCACTGAAACTCATGCTTTGAATCTCCTGCCCAGAAACTCCTGCACTGAAATACGTGCCCTAAAACACCAGCCTTGAAACTCAAGCCCCGAATCTCATGCCCTGAATCTCCTGCCCTGAATCTCCTGCCTTGAAACTCATGCCCTGAATCTCATGCCCTCAAACTCTTGCACTGAAACACCTGCCCTAAAACACATGTCCTGAATGTCATGCCCTGCAATTCCAGCCATGAAACTCATGCCCTGAATCTCATTCCCTGAAACTCTTGCACTGAAACACCTACCCTAAAACTCATGCTCTGAATCTCATGCCGTGAAACTCATGCCCTGAAACTGATGCTCTGAATCTCATGCCCTGAATCACATGCCCTAAAACTCCTGCGCTGAATCATCTGCCCAGAAACTCATTATCTGAATCACATGCCCTGAAATTCCTGCCCTGAATCTCATGCCCTGAAACTCATGCCCTGAATCTCATGCCTTGAAACTCCTGCCCTCAAACTCATGCACTGAAACTCATGCACTGAAACTCATGCCCTGAATCTCATGCCTTGAAACTCCTGCCCTGAATCTCATGCCCTGAAACTCATGCCCTGAATCTCATGCCCTGAAACTCCTGCACTGAAACTCATGCCATGAATCTCATATCCTGAAACTCACGCCCTGAATTACGTGTCCTGAAACTCCTGGCCTGAAACTCATGCCTTGAATCTCATGCCCTGAATCTCATGTCCTGAAACTCCTGTCCTGAATCACATGTCCTGAAACTCATGCCCTGAATCTCATGCCCTGAAACTTCTGCCCTGAAACTCATGTACTGAATCTCATGCGCTAAATCTCATGACCTTAAACTCAAGCCGTGAATCTCCTGCCTTGAAACTCATGCCCTGAATCTCAAGCTCTGAAACTCATGCACTGAAAGACATGCCCTGAAACTCATGCACTGAAACTCATGCTCTGAATCTCCTGCCCTGAAACACCTGCACTGAAATACGTGCCCTAAAACACCTGCCTTGAAACTCAAGCCCCGAATCTCATGCCCTGAATCTCCTGCCCTGAATCTCCTGCCCTGAATCTCATGCCCTCAAACTCTTGCACTGAAACACCTGCCCTAAAATACATGTCCTGAATGTCATGCTCTGCAATTCCTGCCATGAAACTCATGCCCTGAATCTCATGCCCTCAAACTCTTGCACTGAAACACCTACCCTAAAAGTCATGCTCTGAATCTCATGCTCTGAATCTCATGCCGTGAACTCACGCCCTGAAACTGATGCCCTGAATCTCATGCACTGACACTCATGCCCTGAACCTCATGCCCTGAAACTCAAGCCCTGAATTTCATGCCGTGAAACTCATGCCCTAAATCTCATACCCTGAATCATCTGCCCAGAAACTCATTATCTGAATCACATGCCCTGAAATTCCTGCCCTGAATCTCATGCCCTGAAACTCATGCCTTGAAACTCCTGCCCTCAAACTCATGCACTGAAACTCATGCCCTGAATCTCATGCCTTGAAACTCCTGTCCTGAATCTCATGCCCTGAAATTCATGCCCTGAATCCCATGCCCCGAAACTCAAGCCCTGATTCTCCTGCCCTGAAACACATGCCCTGAAATTAATGTCCTGAAACTCATGCCCTGAATCTCATGCCCTGAATCACATGCCCTAAAACTCCGGCGCTGCATCATCTGCCCAGAAACTCATTATCTGAATCACATGCCCTGAAATTCCTGCCCTGAATCTCATGCCCTGAAACTCATTCCCTGAATCTCATGCCTTGAAACTCCTGCCCTCAAACTCATGCACTGAAACTCATGCACTGAAACTCATGCCCTGAATCTCATGCCTTGAAACTCCTGCCCTGAATCTCATACCCTGAAACTCATGCCCTGAATCTCATGCCCTGAAACTCCTGCACTGAAACTCATGCCATGAATCTCATATCCTGAAACTCACGCCCTGAATTACGTGTCCTGAAACTCCTGGCCTGAAACTCATGCCTTGAATCTCATGCCCTGAATCTCATGTCCTGAAACTCCTGTCCTGAATCACATGTCCTGAAACTCATGCCCTGAATCTCATGCCCTGAAACTTCTGCCCTGAAACTCATGTACTGAATCTCATGCGCTAAATCTCATGACCTTAAACTCAAGCCGTGAATCTCCTGCCTTGAAACTCATGCCCTGAATCTCAAGCTCTGAAACTCATGCACTGAAAGACATGCCCTGAAACTCATGCACTGAAACTCATGCTCTGAATCTCCTGCCCTGAAACTCCTGCACTGAAATACGTGCCCTAAAACACCTGCCTTGAAACTCAAGCCCCGAATCTCATGCCCTGAATCTCCTGCCCTGAATCTCCAGCCTTGAAACTCATGCCCTGAATCTCATGCCCTCAAACTCTTGCACTGAAACACCTGCCCTAAAACACATGTCCTGAATGTCATGCTCTGCAATTCCTGCCATGAAACTCATGCCCTGAATCTCATGCCCTGAAACTGTTGCACTGAAACACCTACCCTAAAACTCATGCTCTGAATCTCATGCTCTGAATCTCATGCCGTGAAACTCATGCCCTGAATCTCATGCCCTGAAATTCATGCCCTGAATCCCATGCCCTAAAACTCAAGCCCTGATTCTCCTGCCCTGAAACTCATGCCCTGAATCTCATGCCTTAAAACTCCTGCCCTCAAACTCATGCACTGAAATTCACGCCCTGAATTACATGCCCTGAAACTCCTGCCCTGAATCTAATGCCCTGAAACTCATGCCGTGAATCTCATGCCCTGAAATTTCTGCCCTGAAACTCATGCACTGAATCTCATGCGCTAAATCTCATGACCTTAAACTCAAGCCGTGAATCTCCTGCCCTGAAACTTATGCTCTGAATGTCATGCCCTGAAATTCCTGCCCTGAAACTCATGCCCTGAATCTCATGCCTTGAATCTCCTGCCCTCAAACTCATGCACTGAAACTCATGCACTGAAACTGATGCCTCGAAACTCCTGTCCTGAATCTCATGCCCTGAAACTCATGCCCTGAATCCCATGCCTTGAATCTCCTGCCCTCAAACTCATGCACTGAATCTCATGCACTGAAACACACGCCCTGAATTACATGCCCTGAAACTCCTGCCCTGAAATTCATGCCCTGAAACTGGTGCCCTGCATCTCATGCCCTGAAACTCAAGCCCTTATTCTCCTGCCCTGAAACTCATGCCCTGAATCTCATGCCCTGAAACTTCTGCCCTGAAACTCCTGTCCTGAATCACATGTCCTGAAACTCATGCCCTGAATCTCATGCCCTGAAACTTCTGCCCTGAAACTCATGTACTGAATCTCATGCGCTAAATCTCATGGCCTTAAACTCAAGCCGTGAATCTCCTGCATTGAAACTCATGCCCTGAATCTCAAGCTCTGAAACTCATGCACTGAAAGACATGCCCTGTAACTCATGCACTGAAACTCATGCTCTGAATCTCCTGCACTGAAACTCCTGCACTGAAATACGTGCCCTAAAACACCTGCCTTGAAACTCAAGCCCCGAATCTCATGCCCTGAATCTCCTGCCCTGAATCTCCTGCCTTGAAACACATGCCCTGAATCTCATGCCCTCAAACTCTTGCACTGAAACACCTGCCCTAAAACACATGTCCTGAATGTCATGCTCTGCAATTCCTGCCATGAAACTCATGCCCTGAATCTCATGCCCTGAAACTGTTGCACTGAAACACCTACCCTAAAACTCATGCTCTGAATCTCATGCCGTGAAACTCATGCCCTGAAACTGATGCCCTGAATCTCATGCACTGACACTCATGCCCTGAACCTCATGCCCTGAAACTCAAGCCCTGAATGTCATGCAGTGAAACTCATGCCCTAAATCTCATACCCTGAATCTCCTGCCCTGAAACTCATGCACTGAAACTCATGCCCTGAATCTCATGCCCTAAGACTCCTGCCCTGAATCATCTGCCCCGAAACTCATTATCTGAATCACATGCCCTGAAATTCCTGCCCTGAATCTCATGCCCTGAAACTCATGCCCTGAATCTCATGCCTTGAAACTCCTGCCCTCAAACTCATGCACTGAAACTCATGCACTGAAACTCATGCCCTGAATCTCATGCCTTGAAACTCCTGTCCTGAATCTCACGCCCTGAAATTCATGCCCTGAATCCCATGCCCTGAAACTCAAGCCCTGATTCTCCTGCCCTGAAACTCATGCCCTGAATCTCATGCCTTAAAACTCCTGCCCTCAAACTCATGCACTGAAACTCACGCCCTGAATTACATGCCCTGAAACTCCTGCCCTGAATCTAATGCCCTGAAACTCATGCCGTGAATCTCATGCCCTGAAACTTCTGCCCTGAAACTCATGCACTGAATCTCATGCGCTAAATCTCATGACCTTAAACTCAAGCCGTGAATCTCCTGCCCTGAAACTTATGCTCTGAATGTCATGCCCTGAAATTCCTGCCCTGAAACTCATGCCCTGAATCTCATGCCTTGAATCTCCTGCCCTCAAACTCATGCACTGAAACTCATGCACTGAAACTGATGCCTCGAAACTCCTGTCCTGAATCTCATGCCCTGAAACTCATGCCCTGAATCCCATGCACTGAAACTCAAGCCCTGATTCTCCTGCCCTGAAACTCATGTCCTGAATCTCATGCCTTGAACCTCCTGCCCTCAAACTCATGCACTGAATCTCATGCACTGAAACTCACGCCCTGAATTACATGCCCTGAAACTCCTGCCCTGAATCTAATGCCCTGAAACTCATGCCGTGAATCTCATGCCCTGAAACTTCTGCCCTGAAACTCATGCACTGAATCTCATGCGCTAAATCTCATGACCTTAAACTCAAGCCGTGAATCTCCTGCCCTGAAACTTATGCTCTGAATGTCATGCCCTGAAATTCCTGCCCTGAAACTCATGCCCTGAATCTCATGCCTTGAATCTCCTGCCCTCAAACTCATGCACTGAAACTCATGCACTGAAACTGATGCCTCGAAACTCCTGTCCTGAAACTCATGCCCTGAATCCCATGCACTGAAACTCAAGCCCTGATTCTCCTGCCGTGAAACTCATGTCCTGAATCTCATGCCTTGAAACTCCTGCCCTCAAACTCATGCACTGAATCTCATGCACTGAAACTCACGCCCTGAATTACATGCCCTGAAACTCCTGCCCTGAAATTCATGCCCTGAAACTGGTGCCCTGCATCTCATGCCCTGAAACTCAAGCCCTTATTCTCCTGCCCTGAAACTCATGCCCTGAATCTCATGCCCTGAAACTTCTGCCCTGAAACTCATGCACTGAGTCTCATGCGATAAATCTCATGACCTTAAACTCAAGCCGTGAATCTCCTGCCCTGAAACTCATGCCCTGAATGTTATGCCCTGAAATTCCTGCCCTGAAACTCATGCCCTGAACCTCATGCCCTGAAACTCTTGCACTGAAACACCTACCGTAAAACTCATGCCCTGAGTCTCATGCCCTGAATCTCATGCCGTGAAACTCATGCCATGAATCTCATATCCTGAAACTCACGCCCTGAATGACATGCCCTGAAACTCACACCCTGAAACTCATGCCCTGAATCTCCTGCCCTGAAACTCATGCCCTGAATCTCATGCCTAGAAACTCCTGCCCTCAAACTCATGCACTGAAACTCATGCACTGAATCTCATGCGCTAAATCTCATGACCTTAAACTCAAGCCGTGAATCTCCTGCCCTGAAACTCATGCCCTGAATGTCATGCTCTGAAACTCCTGCCCTGAAATTAATGTCCTGAAACTCATGCCCTGAAACTCATGCCCTGAATCTCATGCCTTGAAACTCCTGCCCTCAAACTCATGCACAGAAACTCATGCACTGAAACTCATGCACTGAAACTCATGCCCTGAATCTCATGCCTTGAAACTCCTGCTCTGAATCTCATGCCCTGAAACTCATGCCCTGAATCTCATGCCCTGAAACTCCTGCACTGAAACTCATGCCATGAATCTCATATCCTGAAACTCACGCCCTGAATTACGTGCCCTGAAACTCCTGGCCTGAAACTCATGCCCTGAAACTCATGCCCTGAATCTCATGTCTTGAAACTCCTGTCGTGAATCACATGTCCTGAAACTCATGCCCTGAATCTCATTCCCTGAAACTTCTGCCCTGAAACTCATGTACTGAATCCCATGCGCTAAATCTCATGACCTTAAACTCACGCCGTGAATCTCCTGCCTTGAAACTCATGCCCTGAATCTCAAGCTCTGAAACTCATGCACTGAAAGACATGCCCTGAAACTGTTGCACTGAAACTCTTGCACTGAAACACCTGCTCTGAATCCCCTGCCCTGAAACTGCTGCCCTGAATCTCAAGCCCTGAAACCACAGACCTGAAACCCATGCCCTAAAACTCATGCCCTGAAACTCATGCCCTGAATCTCATGCCGTGAAACTTCTGCCCTCAAACTCATGCACTGAAACTCATGCTTTGAATCTCCTGCCCAGAAACTCCTGCACTGAAATACGTGCCCTAAAACACCAGCCTTGAAACTCAAGCCCCGAATCTCATGCCCTGAATCTCCTGCCCTGAATCTCCTGCCTTGAAACTCATGCCCTGAATCTCATGCCCTCAAACTCTTGCACTGAAACACCTGCCCTAAAACACATGTCCTGAATGTCATGCCCTGCAATTCCAGCCATGAAACTCATGCCCTGAATCTCATTCCCTGAAACTCTTGCACTGAAACACCTACCCTAAAACTCATGCTCTGAATCTCATGCCGTGAAACTCATGCCCTGAAACTGATGCTCTGAATCTCATGCCCTGAATCACATGCCCTAAAACTCCTGCGCTGAATCATCTGCCCAGAAACTCATTATCTGAATCACATGCCCTGAAATTCCTGCCCTGAATCTCATGCCCTGAAACTCATGCCCTGAATCTCATGCCTTGAAACTCCTGCCCTCAAACTCATGCACTGAAACTCATGCACTGAAACTCATGCCCTGAATCTCATGCCTTGAAACTCCTGCCCTGAATCTCATGCCCTGAAACTCATGCCCTGAATCTCATGCCCTGAAACTCCTGCACTGAAACTCATGCCATGAATCTCATATCCTGAAACTCACGCCCTGAATTACGTGTCCTGAAACTCCTGGCCTGAAACTCATGCCTTGAATCTCATGCCCTGAATCTCATGTCCTGAAACTCCTGTCCTGAATCACATGTCCTGAAACTCATGCCCTGAATCTCATGCCCTGAAACTTCTGCCCTGAAACTCATGTACTGAATCTCATGCGCTAAATCTCATGACCTTAAACTCAAGCCGTGAATCTCCTGCCTTGAAACTCATGCCCTGAATCTCAAGCTCTGAAACTCATGCACTGAAAGACATGCCCTGAAACTCATGCACTGAAACTCATGCTCTGAATCTCCTGCCCTGAAACACCTGCACTGAAATACGTGCCCTAAAACACCTGCCTTGAAACTCAAGCCCCGAATCTCATGCCCTGAATCTCCTGCCCTGAATCTCCTGCCCTGAATCTCATGCCCTCAAACTCTTGCACTGAAACACCTGCCCTAAAATACATGTCCTGAATGTCATGCTCTGCAATTCCTGCCATGAAACTCATGCCCTGAATCTCATGCCCTCAAACTCTTGCACTGAAACACCTACCCTAAAACTCATGCTCTGAATCTCATGCTCTGAATCTCATGCCGTGAACTCACGCCCTGAAACTGATGCCCTGAATCTCATGCACTGACACTCATGCCCTGAACCTCATGCCCTGAAACTCAAGCCCTGAATTTCATGCCGTGAAACTCATGCCCTAAATCTCATACCCTGAATCATCTGCCCAGAAACTCATTATCTGAATCACATGCCCTGAAATTCCTGCCCTGAATCTCATGCCCTGAAACTCATGCCTTGAAACTCCTGCCCTCAAACTCATGCACTGAAACTCATGCCCTGAATCTCATGCCTTGAAACTCCTGTCCTGAATCTCATGCCCTGAAATTCATGCCCTGAATCCCATGCCCTGAAACTCAAGCCCTGATTCTCCTGCCCTGAAACACATGCCCTGAAATTAATGTCCTGAAACTCATGCCCTGAATCTCATGCCCTGAATCACATGCCCTAAAACTCCGGCGCTGCATCATCTGCCCAGAAACTCATTATCTGAATCACATGCCCTGAAATTCCTGCCCTGAATCTCATGCCCTGAAACTCATTCCCTGAATCTCATGCCTTGAAACTCCTGCCCTCAAACTCATGCACTGAAACTCATGCACTGAAACTCATGCCCTGAATCTCATGCCTTGAAACTCCTGCCCTGAATCTCATACCCTGAAACTCATGCCCTGAATCTCATGCCCTGAAACTCCTGCACTGAAACTCATGCCATGAATCTCATATCCTGAAACTCACGCCCTGAATTACGTGTCCTGAAACTCCTGGCCTGAAACTCATGCCTTGAATCTCATGCCCTGAATCTCATGTCCTGAAACTCCTGTCCTGAATCACATGTCCTGAAACTCATGCCCTGAATCTCATGCCCTGAAACTTCTGCCCTGAAACTCATGTACTGAATCTCATGCGCTAAATCTCATGACCTTAAACTCAAGCCGTGAATCTCCTGCCTTGAAACTCATGCCCTGAATCTCAAGCTCTGAAACTCATGCACTGAAAGACATGCCCTGAAACTCATGCACTGAAACTCATGCTCTGAATCTCCTGCCCTGAAACTCCTGCACTGAAATACGTGCCCTAAAACACCTGCCTTGAAACTCAAGCCCCGAATCTCATGCCCTGAATCTCCTGCCCTGAATCTCCAGCCTTGAAACTCATGCCCTGAATCTCATGCCCTCAAACTCTTGCACTGAAACACCTGCCCTAAAACACATGTCCTGAATGTCATGCTCTGCAATTCCTGCCATGAAACTCATGCCCTGAATCTCATGCCCTGAAACTGTTGCACTGAAACACCTACCCTAAAACTCATGCTCTGAATCTCATGCTCTGAATCTCATGCCGTGAAACTCATGCCCTGAATCTCATGCCCTGAAATTCATGCCCTGAATCCCATGCCCTAAAACTCAAGCCCTGATTCTCCTGCCCTGAAACTCATGCCCTGAATCTCATGCCTTAAAACTCCTGCCCTCAAACTCATGCACTGAAATTCACGCCCTGAATTACATGCCCTGAAACTCCTGCCCTGAATCTAATGCCCTGAAACTCATGCCGTGAATCTCATGCCCTGAAATTTCTGCCCTGAAACTCATGCACTGAATCTCATGCGCTAAATCTCATGACCTTAAACTCAAGCCGTGAATCTCCTGCCCTGAAACTTATGCTCTGAATGTCATGCCCTGAAATTCCTGCCCTGAAACTCATGCCCTGAATCTCATGCCTTGAATCTCCTGCCCTCAAACTCATGCACTGAAACTCATGCACTGAAACTGATGCCTCGAAACTCCTGTCCTGAATCTCATGCCCTGAAACTCATGCCCTGAATCCCATGCCTTGAATCTCCTGCCCTCAAACTCATGCACTGAATCTCATGCACTGAAACACACGCCCTGAATTACATGCCCTGAAACTCCTGCCCTGAAATTCATGCCCTGAAACTGGTGCCCTGCATCTCATGCCCTGAAACTCAAGCCCTTATTCTCCTGCCCTGAAACTCATGCCCTGAATCTCATGCCCTGAAACTTCTGCCCTGAAACTCATGCACTGAGTCTCATGCGATTAATCTCATGACCTTAAACTACAGCCGTGAATCTCCTGCCCTGAAACTCATGCCCTGAACCTCATGCCCTGAAACTCTTGCACTGAAACACCTACCGTAAAACTCATGCCCTGAGTCTCATGCCCTGAATCTCATGCCGTGAAACTCATGCCATGAATCTCATATCCTGAAACTCACGCCCTGAATGACATGCCCTGAAACTCACACCCAGAAACTCATGCCCTGAATCTCATGCCCTGAAACTCAAGCCGTTATTCTCCTGCCCTGAAACTCATGCCCTGAATCTCATGCCTAGAAACTCCTGCCCTCAAACTCATGCACTGAAACTCATGCACTGAATCTCATGCGCTAAATCTCATGACCTTAAACTCAAGCCGTGAATCTCCTGCCCTGAAACTCATGCCCTGAATGTCATGCTCTGAAACTCCTGCCCTGAAATTAATGTCCTGAAACTCATGCCCTGAATCACATGCCCTAAAACTCCTGCGCTGAATCATCTGCCCAGAAACTCATTATCTGAATCACATGCCCTGAAATTCCTGCCCTGAATCTCATGCCCTGAAACTCATGCCCTGAATCTCATGCCTTGAAACTCCTGCCCTCAAACTCATGCACTGAAACTCATGCACTGAAACTCATGCCCTGAATCTCATGCCTTGAAACTCCTGCCCTGAATCTCATGCCCTGAAACTCATGCCCTGA
>NW_027277847.1:0-23801 GCF_030028105.1 Mobula birostris
GACAAAAAAGTTGTTATCTCAGTGCATACAATGCTTTGACAATACAAAGAGTATACATTTCAATTTTACACGACAGTACTTACTGCAAACCTAATGGAAACACCTTAGGTTAACTTCCCACATGATTCTGAGATGACTGAAAGTTGTTTCATGCCTCTGTACATAAAGACAAAAAAGTTGATTTCTCAGAGATTAGAGTGCTTTGACATTAAAAGTATTATAGATTTGAATTTTACACCAAAGTGCTTAGTGCAAACCTAATGGAAACACCCTAGTTCAACTTCCCACATGATTATGAGTAGTTTGAAAGTAGGTTCATGCCTCTGCTCATCAAGACAAAAAAGATCTTTTCTCAGTGCTTCCAATGCTTTGACAATACAAATAGTATACATTTCGATTTTACACCAAAGAACTTACTGCAAAACTAATGGAAACACCTTAGGATAACTTCCCACATGATTCTGAGATGACTGAAAGTTGTTTCATGCCTTTAGACATTAAGAGAAAAAAGTTGTTATCTCAGTGCATACAATGCTTTGACGTAACAGTAGTATACACTTAAATTGTACTGAAAAGTCCTGACTGCAAACCTAATGGAAACACCTTTGGTTAACTTCCCTCATGAATATGAGCAGTTTGAAAGTTTTTTCATGCCTCTATACATCAAGACAACAAAGTTCTTATCTCAGTGCATACAATGCTTTGACAATACAAAGAGTATACATTTCAATTTTACACCACAGTACTTACTGCAAACCTAATGGAAACACCTAAGGTTAACTTCCCACATGATTCTGAGATGACTGAAAGTTGTTTCATGCCTCTAGACATCAAGACAAAAAAGTTGTTATCTCAGTGCATACAATGCTTTGACAATACAAAGAGTATACATTTCAATTTTACACCAAAGGACTTACTGCAAACCTAATGGAAACACCTAAGGTTAACTTCCCACATGATTCTGAAATGTCTGCAAGTTGTTTCATGCCCCTGTACATAAAGACAAAAAAGTTGATTTCTCAGAGAATAGAGTGCTTTGACATTAAAAGTATTATACATTTGAATTTTACACCAAAGTACTTAGTGCAAACCTAATGGAAACACCTTAGGTTAACTTCCCACATGATTCTGAGATGACTGAAAGTTGTTTCATGCCTCTAGACATCAAGACAAAAAAGTTGTTATCTCAGTGCATACAATGCTTTGACAATACAAAGAGTATGCATTTCAATTTTAAACCAAAGTACTTACTGCAAACCTATTGGAAACACCTTTGGTTAACTTCCCACATGATTATGAGCAGTTTGAAAGTTGTTTCATGCCTATATACAGCAAGACAAAAAAGTTCTTTTCTCAGTGCTTCCAAAGCTTTGCAATACAAATAGTATACATTTCAATTTTACACCAAAGTACTTAGTGCAAACCTAATGGAAACACCTTAGGTTAACTTCCCACATGATTCTGAGATGACTGAAAGTTGTTTCATGCCTCCAGACATCAAGACAAAAAAGTTGTTATCTCAGTGCTTACAATGCTTTGACAATACAAAGAGTATACATTTCAATTTTACACCAAAGTACTTACTGCAAACCTAATGGAAACACCTTAGGTTAACTTCCTACATGATTCTGAAATGTCTGCAAGTTGTTTCATGCCTCTGTACATAAAGACAAAAAAGTTGATTTCTCAGAGATTAGAGTGCTTTGACATTAAAAGTATTATAGATTTGAATTTTACACCAAAGTACTTAGTGCAAACCTAATGGAAACACCCTAGTTCAACTTCCCACATGATTATGAGTAGTTTGAAAGTAGTTTCATGCCTCTGCTCATCAAGACAAAAAAGTTCTTTTCTCAGTGCTTCCAATGCTTTGACAATACAAATAGTATACATTTCAATTTTACACCAAAGAACTTACTGCAAAACTAATGGAAACACCTTAGGTTAACTTCCCACATGATTCTGAGATGACTGAAACTTGTTTCATGCCTTTAGACATTAAGACAAAAAAGTTGTTATCTCAGTGCATACAATGCTTTGACGTAACAGTAGTATACACTTAAATTGTACTGAAAAGTCCTGACTGCAAACCTAATGGAAACACCTTTGGTTAACTTCCCTCATGATTATGAGCAGTTTGAAAGTTTTTTCATGCCTCTATACATCAAGACAACAAAGTTGTTATGTCAGTGCATACAATGCTTTGTCAGTACAAATAGTATACACTTCAATTTTACACCAAAGTACTTAGTGCAAACCTAATGGAAACACCTTAGGTTAACTTCCCACATGATTCTGAGATGACTGCAAGTTGTTTCATGCCTCCAGACATCAAGACAAAAAAGTTGTTATCTCAGTGCATACAATGCTTTGACAATACAAAGAGTATACATTTCAATTTTACACCAAAGTACTTACTGCAAACCTAATGGAAACACCTTAGGTTAACTTCCTACATGATTCTGAAATGTCTGCAAGTTGTTTCATGCCACTGTACAAGAAGACAAAAAAGTTGATTTCTCAGAGATTAGAGTGCTTTGACATTAAAAGTAGTATAGATTTGAATTTTACACCAAAGTACTTAGTGGAAACCTAATGGAAACACCCTAGTTCAACTTCCCACATGATTATGAGTAGTTTCAAAGTAGTTTCATGCCTCTGCTCATCAACACAAAAAAGTTCTTTTCTCAGTGCTTCCAATGCTTTGACAATACAAATAGTATACATTTCAATTTTACACCAAAGAACTTACTGCAAAACTAATGGAAACACCTTAGCGTAACTTCCCACATGATTCTGAGATGACTGAAAGTTGTTTCATGCCTTTAGACATCAAGACAAAAAAGTTGTTATCTCAGTGCATACAATGCTTTGACAATACAAAGAGTATACATTTCAATTTTACACCAAAGTACTTACTGCAAACCTAATGGAAACACCTTAGGTTAACTTCCCACATGATTCTGAGATGACTGAAAGTTGTTTCATGCCTCTAGACATCAAGACAACAAAGTTGTTATCTCAGTGCATACAATGCTTTGACAATGCAAAGAGTATGCATTTCAATTGTACACCAAAGAACTTACTGCAAAACTAATGGAAACACCTTAGCGTAACTTCCCACATGATTCTGAGATGACTGAAAGTTGTTTCATGCCTTTAGACATTAAGACAAAAAAGTTGTTATCTCAGTGCATACAATGCTTTGACGTAACAGTAGTATACACTTAAATTGTACTGAAAAGTCCTGACTGCAAACCTAATGGAAACACCTTTGGTTAACTTCCCTCATGATTATGAGCAGTTTGAAAGTTTTTTCATGCCTCTATACATCAAGACAACGAAGTTGTTATCTCAGTGCATACAATGCTTTGTCAGTACAAATAGTATACACTTCAATTTTACACCAAAGTACTTAGTGCAAACCTAATGGAAACACCTTAGGTTAACTTCCCACATGATTCTGAGATGACTGAAAGTTGTTTCATGCCTCTAGACATCAAGACAAAAAAGTTGTTATCTCAGTGCATACAATGCTTTGACAATACAAAGAGTATACATTTCAATTTTACACCAAAGGACTTACTGCAAACCGAATGGAAACACCTAAGGTTAACTTCCCACATGATTCTGAAATGTCTGCAAGTTGTTTCATGCCCCTGTACATAAAGACAAAAAAGTTGATTTCTCAGAGAATAGAGTGCTTTGACATTAAAAGTATTATACATTTGAATTTTACACCAAAGTACTTAGTGCAAACCTAATGGAAACACCTTAGGTTAACTTCCCACATGATTCTGAGATGACTGAAAGTTGTTTCATGCCTCTAGACATCAAGACAAAAAAGTTGTTATCTCAGTGCATACAATGCTTTGACAATACAAAGAGTATGCATTTCAATTTTAAACCAAAGTACTTACTGCAAACCTATTGGAAACACCTTTGGTTAACTTCCCACATGATTATGAGCAGTTTGAAAGTTGTTTCATGCCTATATACAGCAAGACAAAAAAGTTCTTTTCTCAGTGCTTCCAAAGCTTTGCAATACAAATAGTATACATTTCAATTTTACACCAAAGTACTTAGTGCAAACCTAATGGAAACACCTTAGGTTAACTTCCCACATGATTCTGAGATGACTGAAAGTTGTTTCATGCCTCCAGACATCAAGACAAAAAAGTTGTTATCTCAGTGCATACAATGCTTTGACAATACAAAGAGTATACATTTCAATTTTACACCAAAGTACTTACTGCAAACCTAATGGAAACACCTTAGGTTAACTTCCTACATGATTCTGAAATGTCTGCAAGTTGTTTCATGCCTCTGTACATAAAGACAAAAAAGTTGATTTCTCAGAGATTAGAGTGCTTTGACATTAAAAGTATTATAGATTTGAATTTTACACCAAAGTACTTAGTGCAAACCTAATGGAAACACCCTAGTTCAACTTCCCACATGATTATGAGTAGTTTGAAAGTAGTTTCATGCCTCTGCTCATCAAGACAAAAAAGTTCTTTTCTCAGTGCTTCCAATGCTTTGACAATACAAATAGTATACATTTCAATTTTACACCAAAGAACTTACTGCAAAACTAATGGAAACACCTTAGGTTAACTTCCCACATGATTCTGAGATGACTGAAACTTGTTTCATGCCTTTAGACATTAAGACAAAAAAAGTTGTTATCTCAGTGCATACAATGCTTTGACGTAACAGTAGTATACACTTAAATTGTACTGAAAAGTCCTGACTGCAAACCTAATGGAAACACCTTTGGTTAACTTCCCTCATGATTATGAGCAGTTTGAAAGTTTTTTCATGCCTCTATACATCAAGACAACAAAGTTGTTATGTCAGTGCATACAATGCTTTGTCAGTACAAATAGTATACACTTCAATTTTACACCAAAGTACTTAGTGCAAACCTAATGGAAACACCTTAGGTTAACTTCCCACATGATTCTGAGATGACTGCAAGTTGTTTCATGCCTCCAGACATCAAGACAAAAAAGTTGTTATCTCAGTGCATACAATGCTTTGACAATACAAAGAGTATACATTTCAATTTTACACCAAAGTACTTACTGCAAACCTAATGGAAACACCTTAGGTTAACTTCCTACATGATTCTGAAATGTCTGCAAGTTGTTTCATGCCACTGTACAAGAAGACAAAAAAGTTGATTTCTCAGAGATTAGAGTGCTTTGACATTAAAAGTAGTATAGATTTGAATTTTACACCAAAGTACTTAGTGCAAACCTAATGGAAACACCCTAGTTCAACTTCCCACATGATTATGAGTAGTTTCAAAGTAGTTTCATGCCTCTGCTCATCAACACAAAAAAGTTCTTTTCTCAGTGCTTCCAATGCTTTGACAATACAAATAGTATACATTTCAATTTTACACCAAAGAACTTACTGCAAAACTAATGGAAACACCTTAGCGTAACTTCCCACATGATTCTGAGATGACTGAAAGTTGTTTCATGCCTTTAGACATTAAGACAAAAAAGTTGTTATCTCAGTGCATACAATGCTTTGACGTAACAGTAGTATACACTTAAATTGTACTGAAAAGTCCTGACTGCAAACCTAATGGAAACACCTTTGGTTAACTTCCCTCATGATTATGAGCAGTTTGAAAGTTTTTTCATGCCTCTATACATCAAGACGACAAAGTTGTTATCTCAGTGCATACAATGCTTTGTCAGTACAAATAGTATACACTTCAATTTTACACCAAAGTACTTAGTGCAAACCTAATGGAAACACCTTAGGTTAACTTCCCACATGATTCTGAGATGACTGAGAGTTGTTTCATGCCTCTAGACATCAAGACAAAAAAGTTGTTATCTCAGTGCATACAATGCTTTGACAATACAAAGAGTATGCATTTCAATTTTAAACCAAAGTACTTACTGCAAACCTATTGGAAACACCTTTGGTTAACTTCCCACATGATTATGAGCAGTTTGAAAGTTGTTTCATGCCTATATACAGCAAGACAAAAAACTTCTTTTCTCAGTGCTTCCAAAGCTTTGCAATACAAATAGTATACATTTCAATTTTACACCAAAGTCCTTAGTGCAAACCTAATGGAAACACCTTAGGTTAACTTCCCACATGATTCTGAGATGACTGAAAGTTGTTTCATGCCTCCAGACATCAAGACAGAAAAGTTGTTATCTCAGTGCATACAATGCTTTGACAATACAAAGAGTATACATTTCAATTTTACACCAATGTACTTACTGCAAACCTAATGGAAACACCTTAGGTTAACTTCCTACATGATTCTGAAATGTCTGCAAGTTGTTTCATGCCTCTGTACATAAAGACAAAAAAGTTGATTTCTCAGAGTTTAGAGTGCTTTGACATTAAAAGTATTATAGATTTGAATTTTACACCAAAGTACTTAGTGCAAACCTAATGGAAACACCCTAGTTCAACTTCCCACATGATTATGAGTAGTTTGAAAGTAGTTTCATGCCTCTGCTCATCAAGACAAAAAAGTTCTTTTCTCAGTGCTTCCAATGCTTTGACAATACAAATAGTATACATTTCAATTTTACACCAAAGAACTTACTGCAAAACTAATGGAAACACCTTAGGTTAACTTCCCACATGATTCTGAGATGACTGAAACTTGTTTCATGCCTTTAGACATTAAGACAAAAAAGTTGTTATCTCAGTGCATACAATGCTTTGACGTAACAGTAGTATACACTTAAATTGTACTGAAAAGTCCTGACTGCAAACCTAATGGAAACACCTTTGGTTAACTTCCCTCATGATTATGAGCAGTTTGAAAGTTTTTTCATGCCTCTATACATCAAGACAACAAAGTTGTTATGTCAGTGCATACAATGCTTTGTCAGTACAAATAGTATACACTTCAATTTTACACCAAAGTACTTAGTGCAAACCTAATGGAAACACCTTAAGTTAACTTCCCACATGA
Organism: Mobula birostris; assembly: GCF_030028105.1. Lineage (NCBI taxonomy): Eukaryota > Metazoa > Chordata > Chondrichthyes > Myliobatiformes > Myliobatidae > Mobula > Mobula birostris. Next base: position 6,965 of record NW_027277847.1, read on the forward strand.
TTCTGAGATGACTGAAAGTTGTTTCATGCCTCTAGACATCAAGACAAAAAAGTTGTTATCTCAGTGCATACAATGCTTTGACAATACAAAGAGTATACATTTCAATTTTACACGACAGTACTTACTGCAAACCTAATGGAAACACCTTAGGTTAACTTCCCACATGATTCTGAGATGACTGAAAGTTGTTTCATGCCTCTGTACATAAAGACAAAAAAGTTGATTTCTCAGAGATTAGAGTGCTTTGACATTAAAAGTATTATAGATTTGAATTTTACACCAAAGTGCTTAGTGCAAACCTAATGGAAACACCCTAGTTCAACTTCCCACATGATTATGAGTAGTTTGAAAGTAGGTTCATGCCTCTGCTCATCAAGACAAAAAAGATCTTTTCTCAGTGCTTCCAATGCTTTGACAATACAAATAGTATACATTTCAATTTTACACCAAAGAACTTACTGCAAAACTAATGGAAACACCTTAGGATAACTTCCCACATGATTCTGAGATGACTGAAAGTTGTTTCATGCCTTTAGACATTAAGAGAAAAAAGTTGTTATCTCAGTGCATACAATGCTTTGACGTAACAGTAGTATACACTTAAATTGTACTGAAAAGTCCTGACTGCAAACCTAATGGAAACACCTTTGGTTAACTTCCCTCATGAATATGAGCAGTTTGAAAGTTTTTTCATGCCTCTATACATCAAGACAACAAAGTTCTTATCTCAGTGCATACAATGCTTTGACAATACAAAGAGTATACATTTCAATTTTACACCACAGTACTTACTGCAAACCTAATGGAAACACCTAAGGTTAACTTCCCACATGATTCTGAAATGTCTGCTAGTTGTTTCATGCCCCTGTACATAAAGACAAAAAAGTTGATTTCTCAGAGAATAGAGTGCTTTGACATTAAAAGTATTATACATTTTAATTTTACACCAAAGTACTTAGTGCAAACCTAATGGAAACACCTTAAGTTAACTTCCCACATGATTCTGAAATGACTGAAAGTTGTTTCATGCCTCTAGACATCAAGACAAAAAAGTTGTTATCTCAGTGCATACAATGCTTTGACAATACAAAGAGTATACATTTCAATTTTACACCAAAGTACTTACTGCAAACCTAATGGAAACACCTTAGGTTAACTTCCCACATGATTCTGAGATGACTGAAAGTTGTTTCATGCCTCTAGACATCAAGACAACAAAGTTGTTATCTCAGTGCATACAATGCTTTGACAATGCAAAGAGTATGCATTTCAATTTTACACCAAAGAACTTACTGCAAAACTAATGGAAACACCTTAGCGTAACTTCCCACATGATTCTGAGATGACTGAAAGTTGTTTCATGCCTTTAGACATTAAGACAAAAAAGTTCTTATCTCAGTGCATACAATGCTTTGACGTAACAGTAGTATACACTTAAATTGTACTGAAAAGTCCTGACTGCAAACCTAATGGAAACACCTTTGGTTAACTTCCCTCATGATTATGAGCAGTTTGAAAGTTTTTTCATGCCTCTATACATCAAGACAACGAAGTTGTTATCTCAGTGCATACAATGCTTTGTCAGTACAAATAGTATACACTTCAATTTTACACCAAAGTACTTAGTGCAAACCTAATGGAAACACCTTAGGTTAACTTCCCACATGATTCTGAGATGACTGAAAGTTGTTTCATGCCTCTAGACATCAAGACAAAAAAGTTGTTATCTCAGTGCATACAATGCTTTGACAATACAAAGAGTATACATTTCAATTTTACACCAAAGGACTTACTGCAAACCTAATGGAAACACCTAAGGTTAACTTCCCACATGATTCTGAAATGTCTGCAAGTTGTTTCATGCCCCTGTACATAAAGACAAAAAAGTTGATTTCTCAGAGAATAGAGTGCTTTGACATTAAAAGTATTATACATTTGAATTTTACACCAAAGTACTTAGTGCAAACCTAATGGAAACACCTTAGGTTAACTTCCCACATGATTCTGAGATGACTGAAAGTTGTTTCATGCCTCTAGACATCAAGACAAAAAAGTTGTTATCTCAGTGCATACAATGCTTTGACAATACAAAGAGTATGCATTTCAATTTTAAACCAAAGTACTTACTGCAAACCTATTGGAAACACCTTTGGTTAACTTCCCACATGATTATGAGCAGTTTGAAAGTTGTTTCATGCCTATATACAGCAAGACAAAAAAGTTCTTTTCTCAGTGCTTCCAAAGCTTTGCAATACAAATAGTATACATTTCAATTTTACACCAAAGTACTTAGTGCAAACCTAATGGAAACACCTTAGGTTAACTTCCCACATGATTCTGAGATGACTGAAAGTTGTTTCATGCCTCCAGACATCAAGACAAAAAAGTTGTTATCTCAGTGCTTACAATGCTTTGACAATACAAAGAGTATACATTTCAATTTTACACCAAAGTACTTACTGCAAACCTAATGGAAACACCTTAGGTTAACTTCCTACATGATTCTGAAATGTCTGCAAGTTGTTTCATGCCTCTGTACATAAAGACAAAAAAGTTGATTTCTCAGAGATTAGAGTGCTTTGACATTAAAAGTATTATAGATTTGAATTTTACACCAAAGTACTTAGTGCAAACCTAATGGAAACACCCTAGTTCAACTTCCCACATGATTATGAGTAGTTTGAAAGTAGTTTCATGCCTCTGCTCATCAAGACAAAAAAGTTCTTTTCTCAGTGCTTCCAATGCTTTGACAATACAAATAGTATACATTTCAATTTTACACCAAAGAACTTACTGCAAAACTAATGGAAACACCTTAGGTTAACTTCCCACATGATTCTGAGATGACTGAAACTTGTTTCATGCCTTTAGACATTAAGACAAAAAAGTTGTTATCTCAGTGCATACAATGCTTTGACGTAACAGTAGTATACACTTAAATTGTACTGAAAAGTCCTGACTGCAAACCTAATGGAAACACCTTTGGTTAACTTCCCTCATGATTATGAGCAGTTTGAAAGTTTTTTCATGCCTCTATACATCAAGACAACAAAGTTGTTATGTCAGTGCATACAATGCTTTGTCAGTACAAATAGTATACACTTCAATTTTACACCAAAGTACTTAGTGCAAACCTAATGGAAACACCTTAGGTTAACTTCCCACATGATTCTGAGATGACTGCAAGTTGTTTCATGCCTCCAGACATCAAGACAAAAAAGTTGTTATCTCAGTGCATACAATGCTTTGACAATACAAAGAGTATACATTTCAACTTTACACCAAAGTACTTACTGCAAACCTAATGGAAACACCTTAGGTTAACTTCCTACATGATTCTGAAATGTCTGCAAGTTGTTTCATGCCACTGTACAAGAAGACAAAAAAGTTGATTTCTCAGAGATTAGAGTGCTTTGACATTAAAAGTAGTATAGATTTGAATTTTACACCAAAGTACTTAGTGCAAACCTAATGGAAACACCCTAGTTCAACTTCCCACATGATTATGAGTAGTTTCAAAGTAGTTTCATGCCTCTGCTCATCAACACAAAAAAGTTCTTTTCTCAGTGCTTCCAATGCTTTGACAATACAAATAGTATACATTTCAATTTTACACCAAAGAACTTACTGCAAAACTAATGGAAACACCTTAGCGTAACTTCCCACATGATTCTGAGATGACTGAAAGTTGTTTCATGCCTTTAGACATTAAGACAAAAAAGTTGTTATCTCAGTGCATACAATGCTTTGACGTAACAGTAGTATACACTTAAATTGTACTGAAAAGTCCTGACTGCAAACCTAATGGAAACACCTTTGGTTAACTTCCCTCATGATTATGAGCAGTTTGAAAGTTTTTTCATGCCTCTATACATCAAGACAACGAAGTTGTTATCTCAGTGCATACAATGCTTTGTCAGTACAAATAGTATACACTTCAATTTTACACCAAAGTACTTAGTGCAAACCTAATGGAAACACCTTAGGTTAACTTCCCACATGATTCTGAGATGACTGAAAGTTGTTTCATGCCTCTAGACATCAAGACAAAAAAGTTGTTATCTCAGTGCATACAATGCTTTGACAATACAAAGAGTATACATTTCAATTTTACACCAAAGGACTTACTGCAAACCTAATGGAAACACCTAAGGTTAACTTCCCACATGATTCTGAAATGTCTGCAAGTTGTTTCATGCCCCTGTACATAAAGACAAAAAAGTTGATTTCTCAGAGAATAGAGTGCTTTGACATTAAAAGTATTATACATTTGGATTTTACACCAAAGTACTTAGTGCAAACCTAATGGAAACACCTTAGGTTAACTTCCCACATGATTCTGAGATGACTGAAAGTTGTTTCATGCCTCTAGACATCAAGACAAAAAAGTTGTTATCTCAGTGCATACAATGCTTTGACAATACAAAGAGTATGCATTTCAATTTTAAACCAAAGTACTTACTGCAAACCTATTGGAAACACCTTTGGTTAACTTCCCACATGATTATGAGCAGTTTGAAAGTTGTTTCATGCCTATATACAGCAAGACAAAAAACTTCTTTTCTCAGTGCTTCCAAAGCTTTGCAATACAAATAGTATACATTTCAATTTTACACCAAAGTCCTTAGTGCAAACCTAATGGAAACACCTTAGGTTAACTTCCCACATGATTCTGAGATGACTGAAAGTTGTTTCATGCCTCCAGACATCAAGACAGAAAAGTTGTTATCTCAGTGCATACAATGCTTTGACAATACAAAGAGTATACATTTCAATTTTACACCAAAGTACTTACTGCAAACCTAATGGAAACACCTTAGGTTAACTTCCTACATGATTCTGAAATGTCTGCAAGTTGTTTCATGCCTCTGTACATAAAGACAAAAAAGTTGATTTCTCAGAGATTAGAGTGCTTTGACATTAAAAGTATTATAGATTTGAATTTTACACCAAAGTACTTAGTGCAAACCTAATGGAAACACCCTAGTTCAACTTCCCACATGATTATGAGTAGTTTGAAAGTAGTTTCATGCCTCTGCTCATCAAGACAAAAAAGTTCTTTTCTCAGTGCTTCCAATGCTTTGACAATACAAATAGTATACATTTCAATTTTACACCAAAGAACTTACTGCAAAACTAATGGAAACACCTTAGGTTAACTTCCCACATGATTCTGAGATGACTGAAACTTGTTTCATGCCTTTAGACATTAAGACAAAAAAGTTGTTATCTCAGTGCATACAATGCTTTGACGTAACAGTAGTATACACTTAAATTGTACTGAAAAGTCCTGACTGCAAACCTAATGGAAACACCTTTGGTTAACTTCCCTCATGATTATGAGCAGTTTGAAAGTTTTCTCATGCCTCTATACATCAAGACAACGAAGTTGTTATCTCAGTGCATACAATGCTTTGTCAGTACAAATAGTATACACTTCAATTTTACACCAAAGTACTTAGTGCAAACCTAATGGAAACACCTTAGGTTAACTTCCCACATGATTCTGAGATGACTGAAAGTTGTTTCATGCCTCTAGACATCAAGACAAAAAAGTTGTTATCTCAGTGCATACAATGCTTTGACAATACAAAGAGTATACATTTCAATTTTACACCAAAGGACTTACTGCAAACCTAATGGAAACACCTAAGGTTAACTTCCCACATGATTCTGAAATGTCTGCAAGTTGTTTCATGCCCCTGTACATAAAGACAAAAAAGTTGATTTCTCAGAGAATAGAGTGCTTTGACATTAAAAGTATTATACATTTGAATTTTACACCAAAGTACTTAGTGCAAACCTAATGGAAACACCTTAGGTTAACTTCCCACATGATTCTGAGATGACTGAAAGTTGTTTCATGCCTCTAGACATCAAGACAAAAAAGTTGTTATCTCAGTGCATACAATGCTTTGACAATACAAAGAGTATGCATTTCAATTTTAAACCAAAGTACTTACTGCAAACCTATTGGAAACACCTTTGGTTAACTTCCCACATGATTATGAGCAGTTTGAAAGTTGTTTCATGCCTATATACAGCAAGACAAAAAACTTCTTTTCTCAGTGCTTCCAAAGCTTTGCAATACAAATAGTATACATTTCAATTTTACACCAAAGTCCTTAGTGCAAACCTAATGGAAACACCTTAGGTTAACTTCCCACATGATTCTGAGATGACTGAAAGTTGTTTCATGCCTCCAGACATCAAGACAAAAAAGTTGTTATCTCAGTGCATACAATGCTTTGACAATACAAAGAGTATACATTTCAATTTTACACCGAAGTACTTACTGCAAACCTAATGGAAACACCTTAGGTTAACTTCCTACATGATTCTGAAATGTCTGCAAGTTGTTTCATGCCTCTGTACATAAAGACAAAAAAGTTGATTTCTCAGAGATTAGAGTGCTTTGACATTAAAAGTATTACAGATTTGAATTTTACACCAAAGTACTTAGTGCAAACCTAATGGAAACACCCTAGTTCAACTTCCCACATGATTATGAGTAGTTTGAAAGTAGTTTCATGCCTCTGCTCATCAAGACAAAAAAGTTCTTTTCTCAGTGCTTCCAATGCTTTGACAATACAAATAGTATACATTTCAATTTTACACCAAAGAACTTACTGCAAAACTAATGGAAACACCTTAGGTTAACTTCCCACATGATTCTGAGATGACTGAAACTTGTTTCATGCCTTTAGACATTAAGACAAAAAAGTTGTTATCTCAGTGCATACAATGCTTTGACGTAACAGTAGTATACACTTAAATTGTACTGAAAAGTCCTGACTGCAAACATAATGGAAACACCTTTGGTTAACTTCCCTCATGATTATGAGCAGTTTGAAAGTTTTTTCATGCCTCTATACATCAAGACAACAAAGTTGTTATGTCAGTGCATACAATGCTTTGTCAGTACAAATAGTATACACTTCAATTTTACACCAAAGTACTTAGTGCAAACCTAATGGAAACACCTTAAGTTAACTTCCCACATGATTCTGAGATGACTGAAAGTTGTTTCATGCCTCTAGACATCAAGACAAAAAAGTTGTTATCTCAGTGCATACAATGCTTTGACAATACAAAGAGTATACATTTCAATTTTACACGACAGTACTTACTGCAAACCTAATGGAAACACCTTAGGTTAACTTCCCACATGATTCTGAGATGACTGAAAGTTGTTTCATGCCTCTGTACATAAAGACAAAAAAGTTGATTTCTCAGAGATTAGAGTGCTTTGACATTAAAAGTATTATAGATTTGAATTTTACACCAAAGTGCTTAGTGCAAACCTAATGGAAACACCCTAGTTCAACTTCCCACATGATTATGAGTAGTTTGAAAGTAGGTTCATGCCTCTGCTCATCAAGACAAAAAAGATCTTTTCTCAGTGCTTCCAATGCTTTGACAATACAAATAGTATACATTTCGATTTTACACCAAAGAACTTACTGCAAAACTAATGGAAACACCTTAGGATAACTTCCCACATGATTCTGAGATGACTGAAAGTTGTTTCATGCCTTTAGACATTAAGAGAAAAAAGTTGTTATCTCAGTGCATACAATGCTTTGACGTAACAGTAGTATACACTTAAATTGTACTGAAAAGTCCTGACTGCAAACCTAATGGAAACACCTTTGGTTAACTTCCCTCATGAATATGAGCAGTTTGAAAGTTTTTTCATGCCTCTATACATCAAGACAACAAAGTTCTTATCTCAGTGCATACAATGCTTTGACAATACAAAGAGTATACATTTCAATTTTACACCACAGTACTTACTGCAAACCTAATGGAAACACCTAAGGTTAACTTCCCACATGATTCTGAGATGACTGAAAGTTGTTTCATGCCTCTAGACATCAAGACAAAAAAGTTGTTATCTCAGTGCATACAATGCTTTGACAATACAAAGAGTATACATTTCAATTTTACACCAAAGGACTTACTGCAAACCTAATGGAAACACCTAAGGTTAACTTCCCACATGATTCTGAAATGTCTGCAAGTTGTTTCATGCCCCTGTACATAAAGACAAAAAAGTTGATTTCTCAGAGAATAGAGTGCTTTGACATTAAAAGTATTATACATTTGAATTTTACACCAAAGTACTTAGTGCAAACCTAATGGAAACACCTTAGGTTAACTTCCCACATGATTCTGAGATGACTGAAAGTTGTTTCATGCCTCTAGACATCAAGACAAAAAAGTTGTTATCTCAGTGCATACAATGCTTTGACAATACAAAGAGTATGCATTTCAATTTTAAACCAAAGTACTTACTGCAAACCTATTGGAAACACCTTTGGTTAACTTCCCACATGATTATGAGCAGTTTGAAAGTTGTTTCATGCCTATATACAGCAAGACAAAAAAGTTCTTTTCTCAGTGCTTCCAAAGCTTTGCAATACAAATAGTATACATTTCAATTTTACACCAAAGTACTTAGTGCAAACCTAATGGAAACACCTTAGGTTAACTTCCCACATGATTCTGAGATGACTGAAAGTTGTTTCATGCCTCCAGACATCAAGACAAAAAAGTTGTTATCTCAGTGCTTACAATGCTTTGACAATACAAAGAGTATACATTTCAATTTTACACCAAAGTACTTACTGCAAACCTAATGGAAACACCTAAGGTTAACTTCCTACATGATTCTGAAATGTCTGCAAGTTGTTTCATGCCTCTGTACATAAAGACAAAAAAGTTGATTTCTCAGAGATTAGAGTGCTTTGACATTAAAAGTATTATAGATTTGAATTTTACACCAAAGTACTTAGTGCAAACCTAATGGAAACACCCTAGTTCAACTTCCCACATGATTATGAGTAGTTTGAAAGTAGTTTCATGCCTCTGCTCATCAAGACAAAAAAGTTCTTTTCTCAGTGCTTCCAATGCTTTGACAATACAAATAGTATACATTTCAATTTTACACCAAAGAACTTACTGCAAAACTAATGGAAACACCTTAGGTTAACTTCCCACATGATTCTGAGATGACTGAAACTTGTTTCATGCCTTTAGACATTAAGACAAAAAAGTTGTTATCTCAGTGCATACAATGCTTTGACGTAACAGTAGTATACACTTAAATTGTACTGAAAAGTCCTGACTGCAAACCTAATGGAAACACCTTTGGTTAACTTCCCTCATGATTATGAGCAGTTTGAAAGTTTTTTCATGCCTCTATACATCAAGACAACAAAGTTGTTATGTCAGTGCATACAATGCTTTGTCAGTACAAATAGTATACACTTCAATTTTACACCAAAGTACTTAGTGCAAACCTAATGGAAACACCTTAGGTTAACTTCCCACATGATTCTGAGATGACTGCAAGTTGTTTCATGCCTCCAGACATCAAGACAAAAAAGTTGTTATCTCAGTGCATACAATGCTTTGACAATACAAAGAGTATACATTTCAATTTTACACCAAAGTACTTACTGCAAACCTAATGGAAACACCTTAGGTTAACTTCCTACATGATTCTGAAATGTCTGCAAGTTGTTTCATGCCACTGTACAAGAAGACAAAAAAGTTGATTTCTCAGAGATTAGAGTGCTTTGACATTAAAAGTAGTATAGATTTGAATTTTACACCAAAGTACTTAGTGCAAACCTAATGGAAACACCCTAGTTCAACTTCCCACATGATTATGAGTAGTTTCAAAGTAGTTTCATGCCTCTGCTCATCAACACAAAAAAGTTCTTTTCTCAGTGCTTCCAATGCTTTGACAATACAAATAGTATACATTTCAATTTTACACCAAAGAACTTACTGCAAAACTAATGGAAACACCTTAGCGTAACTTCCCACATGATTCTGAGATGACTGAAAGTTGTTTCATGCCTTTAGACATTAAGACAAAAAAGTTGTTATCTCAGTGCATACAATGCTTTGACGTAACAGTAGTATACACTTAAATTGTACTGAAAAGTCCTGACTGCAAACCTAATGGAAACACCTTTGGTTAACTTCCCTCATGATTATGAGCAGTTTGAAAGTTTTTTCATGCCTCTATACATCAAGACAACGAAGTTGTTATCTCAGTGCATACAATGCTTTGTCAGTACAAATAGTATACACTTCAATTTTACACCAAAGTACTTAGTGCAAACCTAATGGAAACACCTTAGGTTAACTTCCCACATGATTCTGAGATGACTGAAAGTTGTTTCATGCCTCTAGACATCAAGACAAAAAAGTTGTTATCTCAGTGCATACAATGCTTTGACAATACAAAGAGTATACATTTCAATTTTACACCAAAGGACTTACTGCAAACCTAATGGAAACACCTAAGGTTAACTTCCCACATGATTCTGAAATGTCTGCAAGTTGTTTCATGCCCCTGTACATAAAGACAAAAAAGTTGATTTCTCAGAGAATAGAGTGCTTTGACATTAAAAGTATTATACATTTGGATTTTACACCAAAGTACTTAGTGCAAACCTAATGGAAACACCTTAGGTTAACTTCCCACATGATTCTGAGATGACTGAAAGTTGTTTCATGCCTCTAGACATCAAGACAAAAAAGTTGTTATCTCAGTGCATACAATGCTTTGACAATACAAAGAGTATGCATTTCAATTTTAAACCAAAGTACTTACTGCAAACCTATTGGAAACACCTTTGGTTAACTTCCCACATGATTATGAGCAGTTTGAAAGTTGTTTCATGCCTATATACAGCAAGACAAAAAACTTCTTTTCTCAGTGCTTCCAAAGCTTTGCAATACAAATAGTATACATTTCAATTTTACACCAAAGTCCTTAGTGCAAACCTAATGGAAACACCTTAGGTTAACTTCCCACATGATTCTGAGATGACTGAAAGTTGTTTCATGCCTCCAGACATCAAGACAGAAAAGTTGTTATCTCAGTGCATACAATGCTTTGACAATACAAAGAGTATACATTTCAATTTTACACCAAAGTACTTACTGCAAACCTAATGGAAACACCTTAGGTTAACTTCCTACATGATTCTGAAATGTCTGCAAGTTGTTTCATGCCTCTGTACATAAAGACAAAAAAGTTGATTTCTCAGAGATTAGAGTGCTTTGACATTAAAAGTATTATAGATTTGAATTTTACACCAAAGTACTTAGTGCAAACCTAATGGAAACACCCTAGTTCAACTTCCCACATGATTATGAGTAGTTTGAAAGTAGTTTCATGCCTCTGCTCATCAAGACAAAAAAGTTCTTTTCTCAGTGCTTCCAATGCTTTGACAATACAAATAGTATACATTTCAATTTTACACCAAAGAACTTACTGCAAAACTAATGGAAACACCTTAGGTTAACTTCCCACATGATTCTGAGATGACTGAAACTTGTTTCATGCCTTTAGACATTAAGACAAAAAAGTTGTTATCTCAGTGCATACAATGCTTTGACGTAACAGTAGTATACACTTAAATTGTACTGAAAAGTCCTGACTGCAAACCTAATGGAAACACCTTTGGTTAACTTCCCTCATGATTATGAGCAGTTTGAAAGTTTTCTCATGCCTCTATACATCAAGACAACGAAGTTGTTATCTCAGTGCATACAATGCTTTGTCAGTACAAATAGTATACACTTCAATTTTACACCAAAGTACTTAGTGCAAACCTAATGGAAACACCTTAGGTTAACTTCCCACATGATTCTGAGATGACTGAAAGTTGTTTCATGCCTCTAGACATCAAGACAAAAAAGTTGTTATCTCAGTGCATACAATGCTTTGACAATACAAAGAGTATACATTTCAATTTTACACCAAAGGACTTACTGCAAACCTAATGGAAACACCTAAGGTTAACTTCCCACATGATTCTGAAATGTCTGCAAGTTGTTTCATGCCCCTGTACATAAAGACAAAAAAGTTGATTTCTCAGAGAATAGAGTGCTTTGACATTAAAAGTATTATACATTTGAATTTTACACCAAAGTACTTAGTGCAAACCTAATGGAAACACCTTAGGTTAACTTCCCACATGATTCTGAGATGACTGAAAGTTGTTTCATGCCTCTAGACATCAAGACAAAAAAGTTGTTATCTCAGTGCATACAATGCTTTGACAATACAAAGAGTATGCATTTCAATTTTAAACCAAAGTACTTACTGCAAACCTATTGGAAACACCTTTGGTTAACTTCCCACATGATTATGAGCAGTTTGAAAGTTGTTTCATGCCTATATACAGCAAGACAAAAAAGTTCTTTTCTCAGTGCTTCCAAAGCTTTGCAATACAAATAGTATACATTTCAATTTTACACCAAAGTCCTTAGTGCAAACCTAATGGAAACACCTTAGGTTAACTTCCCACATGATTCTGAGATGACTGAAAGTTGTTTCATGCCTCTAGACATCAAGACAACAAAGTTGTTATCTCAGTGCATACAATGCTTTGACAATGCAAAGAGTATGCATTTCAATTTTACACCAAAGAACTTACTGCAAAACTAATGGAAACACCTTAGCGTAACTTCCCACATGATTCTGAGATGACTGAAAGTTGTTTCATGCCTTTAGACATTAAGACAAAAAAGTTGTTATCTCAGTGCATACAATGCTTTGACGTAACAGTAGTATACACTTAAATTGTACTGAAAAGTCCTGACTGCAAACCTAATGGAAACACCTTTGGTTAACTTCCCTCATGATTATGAGCAGTTTGAAAGTTTTTTCATGCCTCTATACATCAAGACAACAAAGTTGTTATCTCAGTGCATACAATGCTTTGACAATACAAAGAGTATACATTTCAATTTTACACCAAAGTACTTACTGCAAACCTAATGGAAACACCTTAGGTTAACTTCCTACATGATTCTGAAATGTCTGCAAGTTGTTTCATGCCTCTGTACATAAAGACAAAAAAGTTGATTTCTCAGAGTTTAGAGTGCTTTGACATTAAAAGTATTATAGATTTGAATTTTACACCAAAGTACTTAGTGCAAACCTAATGGAAACACCCTAGTTCAACTTCCCACATGATTATGAGCAGTTTGAAAGTTTTCTCATGCCTCTATACATCAAGACAACGAAGTTGTTATCTCAGTGCATACAATGCTTTGTCAGTACAAATAGTATACACTTCAATTTTACACCAAAGTACTTAGTGCAAACCTAATGGAAACACCTTAGGTTAACTTCCCACATGATTCTGAGATGACTGAAAGTTGTTTCATGCCTCTAGACATCAAGACAAAAAAGTTGTTATCTCAGTGCATACAATGCTTTGACAATACAAAGAGTATACATTTCAATTTTACACCAAAGGACTTACTGCAAACCTAATGGAAACACCTAAGGTTAACTTCCCACATGATTCTGAAATGTCTGCAAGTTGTTTCATGCCACTGTACAAGAAGACAAAAAAGTTGATTTCTCAGAGATTAGAGTGCTTTGACATTAAAAGTAGTATAGATTTGAATTTTACACCAAAGTACTTAGTGCAAACCTAATGGAAACACCCTAGTTCAACTTCCCACATGATTATGAGTAGTTTCAAAGTAGTTTCATGCCTCTGCTCATCAACACAAAAAAGTTCTTTTCTCAGTGCTTCCAATGCTTTGACAATACAAATAGTATACATTTCAATTTTACACCAAAGAACTTACTGCAAAACTAATGGAAACACCTTAGCGTAACTTCCCACATGATTCTGAGATGACTGAAAGTTGTTTCATGCCTTTAGACATTAAGACAAAAAAGTTGTTATCTCAGTGCATACAATGCTTTGACGTAACAGTAGTATACACTTAAATTGTACTGAAAAGTCCTGACTGCAAACCTAATGGAAACACCTTTGGTTAACTTCCCTCATGATTATGAGCAGTTTGAAAGTTTTTTCATGCCTCTATACATCAAGACAACAAAGTTGTTATCTCAGTGCATACAATGCTTTGTCAGTACAAATAGTATACACTTCAATTTTACACCAAAGTACTTAGTGCAAACCTAATGGAAACACCTTAGGTTAACTTCCCACATGATTCTGAGATGACTGAAAGTTGTTTCATGCCTCTGTACATAAAGACAAAAAAGTTGATTTCTCAGAGATTAGAGTGCTTTGACATTAAAAGTATTATAGATTTGAATTTTACACCAAAGTGCTTAGTGCAAACCTAATGGAAACACCCTAGTTCAACTTCCCACATGATTATGAGTAGTTTGAAAGTAGGTTCATGCCTCTGCTCATCAAGACAAAAAAGATCTTTTCTCAGTGCTTCCAATGCTTTGACAATACAAATAGTATACATTTCGATTTTACACCAAAGAACTTACTGCAAAACTAATGGAAACACCTTAGGATAACTTCCCACATGATTCTGAGATGACTGAAAGTTGTTTCATGCCTTTAGACATTAAGAGAAAAAAGTTGTTATCTCAGTGCATACAATGCTTTGACGTAACAGTAGTATACACTTAAATTGTACTGAAAAGTCCTGACTGCAAACCTAATGGAAACACCTTTGGTTAACTTCCCTCATGAATATGAGCAGTTTGAAAGTTTTTTCATGCCTCTATACATCAAGACAACAAAGTTCTTATCTCAGTGCATACAATGCTTTGACAATACAAAGAGTATACATTTCAATTTTACACCACAGTACTTACTGCAAACCTAATGGAAACACCTAAGGTTAACTTCCCACATGATTCTGAGATGACTGAAAGTTGTTTCATGCCTCTAGACATCAAGACAAAAAAGTTGTTATCTCAGTGCATACAATGCTTTGACAATACAAAGAGTATACATTTCAATTTTACACCAAAGGACTTACTGCAAACCTAATGGAAACACCTAAGGTTAACTTCCCACATGATTCTGAAATGTCTGCAAGTTGTTTCATGCCCCTGTACATAAAGACAAAAAAGTTGATTTCTCAGAGAATAGAGTGCTTTGACATTAAAAGTATTATACATTTGAATTTTACACCAAAGTACTTAGTGCAAACCTAATGGAAACACCTTAGGTTAACTTCCCACATGATTCTGAGATGACTGAAAGTTGTTTCATGCCTCTAGACATCAAGACAAAAAAGTTGTTATCTCAGTGCATACAATGCTTTGACAATACAAAGAGTATGCATTTCAATTTTAAACCAAAGTACTTACTGCAAACCTATTGGAAACACCTTTGGTTAACTTCCCACATGATTATGAGCAGTTTGAAAGTTGTTTCATGCCTATATACAGCAAGACAAAAAAGTTCTTTTCTCAGTGCTTCCAAAGCTTTGCAATACAAATAGTATACATTTCAATTTTACACCAAAGTACTTAGTGCAAACCTAATGGAAACACCTTAGGTTAACTTCCCACATGATTCTGAGATGACTGAAAGTTGTTTCATGCCTCCAGACATCAAGACAAAAAAGTTGTTATCTCAGTGCTTACAATGCTTTGACAATACAAAGAGTATACATTTCAATTTTACACCAAAGTACTTACTGCAAACCTAATGGAAACACCTTAGGTTAACTTCCTACATGATTCTGAAATGTCTGCAAGTTGTTTCATGCCTCTGTACATAAAGACAAAAAAGTTGATTTCTCAGAGATTAGAGTGCTTTGACATTAAAAGTATTATAGATTTGAATTTTACACCAAAGTACTTAGTGCAAACCTAATGGAAACACCCTAGTTCAACTTCCCACATGATTATGAGTAGTTTGAAAGTAGTTTCATGCCTCTGCTCATCAAGACAAAAAAGTTCTTTTCTCAGTGCTTCCAATGCTTTGACAATACAAATAGTATACATTTCAATTTTACACCAAAGAACTTACTGCAAAACTAATGGAAACACCTTAGGTTAACTTCCCACATGATTCTGAGATGACTGAAACTTGTTTCATGCCTTTAGACATTAAGACAAAAAAGTTGTTATCTCAGTGCATACAATGCTTTGACGTAACAGTAGTAAACACTTAAATTGTACTGAAAAGTCCTGACTGCAAACCTAATGGAAACACCTTTGGTTAACTTCCCTCATGATTATGAGCAGTTTGAAAGTTTTTTCATGCCTCTATACATCAAGACAACAAAGTTGTTATGTCAGTGCATACAATGCTTTGTCAGTACAAATAGTATACACTTCAATTTTACACCAAAGTACTTAGTGCAAACCTAATGGAAACAGCTTAGGTTAACTTCCCACATGATTCTGAGATGACTGCAAGTTGTTTCATGCGTCCAGACATCAAGACAAAAAAGTTGTTATCTCAGTGCATACAATGCTTTGACAATACAAAGAATATACATTTCAATTTTACACCAAAGTACTTACTGCAAACCTAATGGAAACACCTTAGGTTAACTTCCTACATGATTCTGAAATGTCTGCAAGTTGTTTCATGCCACTGTACAAGAAGACAAAAAAGTTGATTTCTCAGAGATTAGAGTGCTTTGACATTAAAAGTAGTATAGATTTGAATTTTACACCAAAGTACTTAGTGCAAACCTAATGGAAACACCCTAGTTCAACTTCCCACATGATTATGAGTAGTTTCAAAGTAGTTTCATGCCTCTGCTCATCAACACAAAAAAGTTCTTTTCTCAGTGCTTCCAATGCTTTGACAATACAAATAGTATACATTTCAATTTTACACCAAAGAACTTACTGCAAAACTAATGGAAACACCTTAGCGTAACTTCCCACATGATTCTGAGATGACTGAAAGTTGTTTCATGCCTTTAGACATTAAGACAAAAAAGTTGTTATCTCAGTGCATACAATGCTTTGACGTAACAGTAGTATACACTTAAATTGTACTGAAAAGTCCTGACTGCAAACCTAATGGAAACACCTTTGGTTAACTTC
>NW_027277848.1:0-23796 GCF_030028105.1 Mobula birostris
ATTGAAATGTATACTATTTGTATTGTCTAAGCATTGCATGCACTGAGATAACAACTTTTTTGTGTTGATGTCTACAGCCATGAAACAACTTTCAAACTACTCATAATCATGTGGAAAGTTAACCTAAAGTGTTTCCATTAGGTTTGCAGTAAGTGCTTTGGTGTAAAATTGAAATGTATACTATTTGTATTGTCTAAGCATTGGATGCACTCAGATAACAACTTTTTTGTTTTGATGTGTACAGCCATGAAACAACTTTCAAACTACTCATAATCATGTGGAAAGTTAACCTAAAGTGTTTCCATTAGGTTTGCAGTAAGTGCTTTGGTGTAAAATTGAAATGTATACTATTTGTATTGTCTAAGCATTGGATGCACTCAGATAACAACTTTTTTGTGTTGATGTCTACAGCCATGAAACAACTTTCAAACTACTCACAATCATGTGGAAAGTTAACCTAAGGTGTTTCCATTAGGTTTGCAGTAGGTGCTTTGGTGTAAAATTGAAATGTATACTATTTGTATTGTCTAAGCATTGCATGCACTCAGATAACAACTTTTTTGTGTTGATGTGTACAGCCATGAAACAACTTTCAAACTACTCATAATCATGTGGAAAGTTAACCTAAAGTGTTTCCATTAGGTTTGCAGTAAGTGGTTTGGTGTAAAATTGAAATGTATACTATTTGTATTGTCTAAGCAATGCATGCACTCAGATAACAACTTTTTTGTGTTGATGTGTACAGCCATGAAACAACTTTCAAACTACTCATAATCATGTGGGAAGTTAACCTAAGGTGTTTCCATTAGGTTTGCAGAAAGTGGTTTGGAGTAAAATTGAAATGTATACTATTTGTATTGTCTAAGCATTGCATGCACTGAGATAACAACTTTTTTGTTTTGATGTGTACAGCCATGAAACAACTTTCAAACTACTCATAATCATGTGGGAAGTTAACCTAAGGTGTTTCCATTAGGTTTGCAGTAAGTGCTTTGGTGTAAAATTGAAATGTATACTATTTGTATTGTCTAAGCATTGGATGCACTCAGATAACAACTTTTTTGTGTTGATGTGTACAGCCATGAAACAACTTTCAAACTACTCACAATCATGTGGAAAGTTAACCTAAGGTGTTTCCATTAGGTTTGCAGTAGGTGCTTTGGTGTAAAATTGAAATGTATACTATTTGTATTGTCTAAGCATTGCATGCACTCAGATAACAACTTTTTTGTTTTGATGTGTACAGCCATGAAACAACTTTCAAACTACTCATAATCATGTGGAAAGTTAACCTAAAGTGTTTCCATTAGGTTTCAGTAAGTGCTTTGGTGTAAAATTGAAATGTATACTATTTGTATTGTCTAAGCATTGGATGCACTCAGATAACAACTTTTTTGTGTTGATGTCTACAGCCATGAAACAACTTTCAAACTACTCACAATCATGTGGAAAGTTAACCTAAGAGTGTTTCCATTAGGTTTGCAGTAAGTGCTTTGGTGTAAAATTGAAATGTATACTATTTGTATTGTCTAAGCATTGCATGCACTCAGATAACAACTTTTTTGTGTTGATGTGTACAGCCATGAAACAACTTTCAAACTACTCATAATCATGTGGAAAGTTAACCTAAAGTGTTTCCATTAGGTTTGCAGTAAGTGCTTTGGTGTAAAATTGAAATGTATACTATTTGTATTGTCTAAGCATTGCATGCACTCAGATAACAACTTTTTTGTGTTGATGTGTACAGCCATGAAACAACTTTCAAACTACTCATAATCATGTGGGAAGTTAACCTAAGGTGTTTCCATTAGGTTTGCAGTAAGTGGTTTGGAGTAAAATTGAAATGTATACTATTTGTATTGTCTAAGCATTGCATGCACTGAGAAAACAACTTTTTTGTGTTGATGTCTACAGCCATGAAACAACTTTCAAACTACTCATAATCATGTGGAAAGTTAACCTAAAGTGTTTCCATTAGGTTTGCAGTAAGTGCTTTGGTGTAAAATTGAAATGTATACTATTTGTATTGTCTAAGCATTGGATGCACTCAGATAACAACTTTTTTGTGTTGATGTCTACAGCCATGAAACAACTTTCAAACTACTCACAATCATGTGGAAAGTTAACCTAAGGTGTTTCCATTAGGTTTGCAGTAAGTGCTTTGGTGTAAAATTGAAATGTATACTATTTGTATTGTCTAAGCATTGGATGCACTCAGATAACAACTTTTTTGTGTTGATGTCTACAGCCATGAAACAACTTTCAAACTACTCACAATCATGTGGAAAGTTAACCTAAAGTGTTTCCATTAGGTTTGCAGTAAGTGCTTTGGTGTAAAATTGAAATGTATACTATTTGTATTGTCTAAGCATTGGATGCACTCAGATAACAACTTTTTTGTGTTGATGTCTACAGCCATGAAACAACTTTCAAACTACTCACAATCATGTGGAAAGTTAACCTAAGGTGTTTCCATTAGGTTTGCAGTAGGTGCTTTGGTGTAAAATTGAAATGTATACTATTTGTATTGTCTAAGCATTGCATGCACTCAGATAACAACTTTTTTGTGTTGATGTGTACAGCCATGAAACAACTTTCAAACTACTCATAATCATGTGGAAAGTTAACCTAAAGTGTTTCCATTAGGTTTGCAGTAAGTGCTTTGGTGTAAAATTGAAATGTATACTATTTGTATTGTCTAAGCATTGCATGCACTCAGATAACAACTTTTTTGTGTTGATGTGTACAGCCATGAAACAACTTTCAAACTACTCATAATCATGTGGGAAGTTAACCTAAGGTGTTTCCATTAGGTTTGCAGTAAGTGGTTTGGAGTAAAATTGAAATGTATACTATTTGTATTGTCTAAGCATTGCATGCACTGAGATAACAACTTTTTTGTGTTGATGTCTACAGCCATGAAACAACTTTCAAACTACTCATAATCATGTGGAAATTTAACCTAAAGTGTTTCCATTAGGTTTGCAGTAAGTGCTTTGGTGTAAAATTGAAATGTATACTATTTGTATTGTCTAAGCATTGGATGCACTCAGATAACAACTTTTTTGTTTTGATGTGTACAGCCATGAAACACCTTTCAAACTACTCATAATCATGTGGAAAGTTAACCTAAAGTGTTTCCATTAGGTTTGCAGTAAGTGCTTTGGTGTAAAATTGAAATGTATACTATTTGTATTGTCTAAGCATTGGATGCACTCAGATAACAACTTTTTTGTGTTGATGTCTACAGCCATGAAACAACTTTCAAACTACTCACAATCATGTGGAAAGTTAACCTAGGTGTTTCCATTAGGTTTGCAGTAGGTGCTTTGGTGTAAAATTGAAATGTATACTATTTGTATTGTCTAAGCATTGCATGCACTCAGATAACAACTTTTTTGTGTTGATGTGTACAGCCATGAAACAACTTTCAAACTACTCATAATCATGTGGAAAGTTAACCTAAAGTGTTTCCATTAGGTTTGCAGTAAGTGCTTTGGTGTAAAATTGAAATGTATACTATTTGTATTGTCTAAGCATTGCATGCACTCAGATAACAACTTTTTTGTGTTGATGTGTACAGCCATGAAACAACTTTCAAACTACTCATAATCATGTGGGAAGTTAACCTAATGTGTTTCCATTAGGTTTGCAGTAAGTGGTTTGGAGTAAAATTGAAATGTATACTATTTGTATTGTCTAAGCATTGCATGCACTGAGATAACAACTTCTTTGTTTTGATGTGTACAGCCATGAAACAACTTTCAAACTACTCATAATCATGTGGGAAGTTAACCTAAGGTGTTTCCATTAGGTTTGCAGTAAGTGCTTTGGTGTAAAATTGAAATGTATACTATTTGTATTGTCTAAGCATTGGATGCACTCAGATAACAACTTTTTTGTGTTGATGTGTACAGCCATGAAACAACTTTCAAACTACTCACAATCATGTGGAAAGTTAACCTAAGGTGTTTCCATTAGGTTTGCAGTAGGTGCTTTGGTGTAAAATTGAAATGTATACTATTTGTATTGTCTAAGCATTGCATGCACTCAGATAACAACTTTTTTGTTTTGATGTGTACAGCCATGAAACAACTTTCAAACTACTCATAATCATGTGGAAAGTTAACCTAAAGTGTTTCCATTAGGTTTGCAGTAAGTGCTTTGGTGTAAAATTGAAATGTATACTATTTGTATTGTCTAAGCATTGGATGCACTCAGATAACAACTTTTTTGTGTTGATGTCTACAGCCATGAAACAACTTTCAAACTACTCACAATCATGTGGAAAGTTAACCTAAGGTGTTTCCATTAGGTTTGCAGTAGGTGCTTTGGTGTAAAATTGAAATGTATACTATTTGTATTGTCTAAGCATTGCATGCACTCAGATAACAACTTTTTTGTGTTGATGTGTACAGCCATGAAACAACTTTCAAACTACTCATAATCATGTGGAAAGTTAACCTAAAGTGTTTCCATTAGGTTTGCAGTAGGTGCTTTGGTGTAAAATTGAAATGTATACTATTTGTATTGTCTAAGCATTGCATGCACTCAGATAACAACTTTTTTGATTTGATGTGTACAGCCATGAAACAACTTTCAAACTACTCATAGTCATGTGGGAAGTTAACCTAAGGTGTTTCCATTAGGTTTGCAGTAAGTGCTTTGGTGTAAAATTGAAATGTATACTATTTGTATTGTCTAAGCATTGGATGCACTCAGATAACAACTTTTTTGTGTTGATGTCTAAAGCCATGAAACAACTTTCAAACTACTCACAATCATGTGGAAAGTTAACCTAAGGTGTTTCCATTAGGTTTGCAGTAGGTGCTTTGGTGTAAAATTGAAATGTATACTATTTGTATTGTCTAAGCATTGCATGCACTCAGATAACAACTTTTTTGTTTTGATGTGTACAGCCATGAAACAACTTTCAAACTCCTCATAATCATGTGGAAAGTTAACCTAAAGTGTTTCCATTAGGTTTGCAGTAAGTGCTTTGGTGTAAAATTGAAATGTATACTATTTGTATTGTCTAAGCATTGGATGCACTCAGATAACAACTTTTTTGTGTTGATGTCTACAGCCATGAAACAACTTTCAAACTACTCATAATCATGTGGAAAGTTAACCTAAAGTGTTTCCATTAGGTTTGCAGTAAGTGCTTTGGTGTAAAATTGAAATGTATACTATTTGTATTGTCTAAGCATTGGATGCACTCAGATAACAACTTTTTTGTGTTGATGTCTACAGCCATGAAACAACTTTCAAACTACTCACAATCATGTGGAAAGTTAACCTAAGGTGTTTCCATTAGGTTTGCAGTAGGTGCTTTGGTGTAAAATTGAAATGTATACTATTTGTATTGTCTAAGCATTGCATGCACTCAGATAACAACTTTTTTGTGTTGATGTGTACAGCCATGAAACAACTTTCAAACTACTCATAATCATGTGGAAAGTTAACCTAAAGTGTTTCCATTAGGTTTGCAGTAAGTGCTTTGGTGTAAAATTGAAATGTATACTATTTGTATTGTCTAAGCATTGCATGCACTCAGATAACAACTTTTTTGTGTTGATGTGTACAGCCATGAAACAACTTTCAAACTACTCATAATCATGTGGGAAGTTAACCTAAGGTGTTTCCATTAGGTTTGCAGTAAGTGGTTTGGAGTAAAATTGAAATGTATACTATTTGTATTGTCTAAGCATTGCATGCACTGAGATAACAACTTTTTTGTTTTGATGTGTACAGCCATGAAACAACTTTCAAACTACTCATAATCATGTGGGAAGTTAACCTAAGGTGTTTCCATTAGGTTTGCAGTAAGTGCTTTGGTGTAAAATTGAAATGTATACTATTTGTATTGTCTAAGCATTGGATGCACTCAGATAACAACTTTTTTGTGTTGATGTGTACAGCCATGAAACAACTTTCAAACTACTCACAATCATGTGGAAAGTTAACCTAAGGTGTTTCCATTAGGTTTGCAGTAGGTGCTTTGGTGTAAAATTGAAATGTATACTATTTGTATTGTCTAAGCATTGCATGCACTCAGATAACAACTTTTTTGTTTTGATGTGTACAGCCATGAAACAACTTTCAAACTACTCATAATCATGTGGAAAGTTAACCTAAAGTGTTTCCATTAGGTTTGCAGTAAGTGCTTTGGTGTAAAATTGAAATGTATACTATTTGTATTGTCTAAGCATTGGATGCACTCAGATAACAACTTTTTTGTGTTGATGTCTACAGCCATGAAACAACTTTCAAACTACTCACAATCATGTGGAAAGTTAACCTAAGGTGTTTCCATTAGGTTTGCAGTAGGTGCTTTGGTGTAAAATTGAAATGTATACTATTTGTATTGTCTAAGCATTGCATGCACTCAGATAACAACTTTTTTGTGTTGATGTGTACAGCCATGAAACAACTTTCAAACTACTCATAATCATGTGGAAAGTTAACCTAAAGTGTTTCCATTAGGTTTGCAGTAGGTGCTTTGGTGTAAAATTGAAATGTATACTATTTGTATTGTCTAAGCATTGCATGCACTCAGATAACAACTTTTTTGATTTGATGTGTATAGCCATGAAACAACTTTCAAACTACTCATAGTCATGTGGGAAGTTAACCTAAGGTGTTTCCATTAGGTTTGCAGTAAGTGCTTTGGTGTAAAATTGAAATGTATACTATTTGTATTGTCTAAGCATTGGATGCACTCAGATAACAACTTTTTTGTGTTGATGTCTAAAGCCATGAAACAACTTTCAAACTACTCACAATCATGTGGAAAGTTAACCTAAGGTGTTTCCATTAGGTTTGCAGTAGGTGCTTTGGTGTAAAATTGAAATGTATACTATTTGTATTGTCTAAGCATTGCATGCACTCAGATAACAACTTTTTTGTTTTGATGTGTACAGCCATGAAACAACTTTCAAACTACTCACAATCATGTGGAAAGTTAACCTAAGGTGTTTCCATTAGGTTTGCAGTAGGTGCTTTGGTGTAAAATTGAAATGTATACTATTTGTATTGTCTAAGCATTGCATGCACTCAGATAACAACTTTTTTGTGTTGATGTGTACAGCCATGAAACAACTTTCAAACTACTCATAATCATGTGGAAAGTTAACCTAAAGTGTTTCCATTAGGTTTGCAGTAAGTGCTTTGGTGTAAAATTGAAATGTATACTATTTGTATTGTCTAAGCATTGCATGCACTCAGATAACAACTTTTTTGTGTTGATGTGTACAGCCATGAAACAACTTTCAAACTACTCATAATCATGTGGGAAGTTAACCTAAGGTGTTTCCATTAGGTTTGCAGTAAGTGGTTTGGAGTAAAATTGAAATGTATACTATTTGTATTGTCTAAGCATTGCATGCACTGAGATAACAACTTTTTTGTTTTGATGTGTACAGCCATGAAACAACTTTCAAACTACTCATAATCATGTGGGAAGTTAACCTAAGGTGTTTCCATTAGGTTTGCAGTAAGTGCTTTGGTGTAAAATTGAAATGTATACTATTTGTATTGTCTAAGCATTGGATGCACTCAGATAACAACTTTTTTGTGTTGATGTGTACAGCCATGAAACAACTTTCAAACTACTCACAATCATGTGGAAAGTTAACCTAAGCTGTTTCCATTAGGTTTGCAGTAGGTGCTTTGGTGTAAAATTGAAATGTATACTATTTGTATTGTCTAAGCATTGCATGCACTCAGATAACAACTTTTTTGTTTTGATGTGTACAGCCATGAAACAACTTTCAAACTACTCATAATCATGTGGAAAGTTAACCTAAAGTGTTTCCATTAGGTTTGCAGTAAGTGCTTTGGTGTAAAATTGAAATGTATACTATTTGTATTGTCTAAGCATTGGATGCACTCAGATAACAACTTTTTTGTGTTGATGTCTACAGCCATGAAACAACTTTCAAACTACTCACAATCATGTGGAAAGTTAACCTAAGGTGTTTCCATTAGGTTTGCAGTAGGTGCTTTGGTGTAAAATTGAAATGTATACTATTTGTATTGTCTAAGCATTGCATGCACTCAGATAACAACTTTTTTGTGTTGATGTGTACAGCCATGAAACAACTTTCAAACTACTCATAATCATGTGGAAAGTTAACCTAAAGTGTTTCCATTAGGTTTGCAGTAGGTGCTTTGGTGTAAAATTGAAATGTATACTATTTGTATTGTCTAAGCATTGCATGCACTCAGATAACAACTTTTTTGATTTGATGTGTACAGCCATGAAACAACTTTCAAACTACTCATAGTCATGTGGGAAGTTAACCTAAGGTGTTTCCATTAGGTTTGCAGTAAGTGCTTTGGTGTAAAATTGAAATGTATACTATTTGTATTGTCTAAGCATTGGATGCACTCAGATAACAACTTTTTTGTGTTGATGTCTAAAGCCATGAAACAACTTTCAAACTACTCACAATCATGTGGAAAGTTAACCTAAGGTGTTTCCATTAGGTTTGCAGTAGGTGCTTTGGTGTAAAATTGAAATGTATACTATTTGTATTGTCTAAGCATTGCATGCACTCAGATAACAACTTTTTTGTTTTGATGTGTACAGCCATGAAACAACTTTCAAACTCCTCATAATCATGTGGAAAATTAACCTAAAGTGTTTCCATTAGGTTTGCAGTAAGTGCTTTGGTGTAAAATTGAAATGTATACTATTTGTATTGTCTAAGCATTGGATGCACTCAGATAACAACTTTTTTGTGTTGATGTCTACAGCCATGAAACAACTTTCAAACTACTCATAATCATGTGGAAAGTTAACCTAAAGTGTTTCCATTAGGTTTGCAGTAAGTGCTTTGGTGTAAAATTGAAATGTATACTATTTGTATTGTCTAAGCATTGCATGCACTCAGATAACAACTTTTTTGTGTTGATGTGTACAGCCATGAAACAACTTTCAAACTACTCATAATCATGTGGGAAGTTAACCTAAGGTGTTTCCATTAGGTTTGCAGTAAGTGGTTTGGAGTAAAATTGAAATGTATACTATTTGTATTGTCTAAGCATTGCATGCACTGAGATAACAACTTTTTTGTGTTGATGTCTACAGCCATGAAACAACTTTCAAACTACTCATAATCATGTGGAAAGTTAACCTAAAGTGTTTCCATTAGGTTTGCAGTAAGTGCTTTGGTGTAAAATTGAAATGTATACTATTTGTATTGTCTAAGCATTGGATGCACTCAGATAACAACTTTTTTGTGTTGATGTCTACAGCCATGAAACAACTTTCAAACTACTCACAATCATGTGGAAAGTTAACCTAAGGTGTTTCCATTAGGTTTGCAGTAGGTGCTTTGGTGTAAAATTGAAATGTATACTATTTGTATTGTCTAAGCATTGCATGCACTCAGATAACAACTTTTTTGTGTTGATGTGTACAGCCATGAAACAACTTTCAAACTACTCATAATCATGTGGAAAGTTAACCTAAAGTGTTTCCATTAGGTTTGCAGTAAGTGCTTTGGTGTAAAATTGAAATGTATACTATTTGTATTGTCTAAGCATTGCATGCACTCAGATAACAACTTTTTTGTGTTGATGTGTACAGCCATGAAACAACTTTCAAACTACTCATAATCATGTGGGAAGTTAACCTAAGGTGTTTCCATGAGGTTTGCAGTAAGTGGTTTGGAGTAAAATTGAAATGTATACTATTTGTATTGTCTAAGCATTGCATGCACTGAGATAACAACTTTTTTGTTTTGATGTGTACAGCCATGAAACAACTTTCAAACTACTCATAATCATGTGGGAAGTTAACCTAAGGTGTTTCCATTAGGTTTGCAGTAAGTGCTTTGGTGTAAAATTGAAATGTATACTATTTGTATTGTCTAAGCATTGGATGCACTCAGATAACAACTTTTTTGTGTTGATGTGTACAGCCATGAAACAACTTTCAAACTACTCACAATCATGTGGAAAGTTAACCTAAGGTGTTTCCATTAGGTTTGCAGTAGGTGCTTTGGTGTAAAATTGAAATGTATACTATTTGTATTGTCTAAGCATTGCATGCACTCAGATAACAACTTTTTTGTTTTGATGTGTACAGCCATGAAACAACTTTCAAACTACTCATAATCATGTGGAAAGTTAACCTAAAGTGTTTCCATTAGGTTTGCAGTAAGTGCTTTGGTGTAAAATTGAAATGTATACTATTTGTATTGTCTAAGCATTGGATGCACTCAGATAACAACTTTTTTGTGTTGATGTCTACAGCCATGAAACAACTTTCAAACTACTCACAATCATGTGGAAAGTTAACCTAAGGTGTTTCCATTAGGTTTGCAGTAGGTGCTTTGGTGTAAAATTGAAATGTATACTATTTGTATTGTCTAAGCATTGCATGCACTCAGATAACAACTTTTTTGTGTTGATGTGTACAGCCATGAAACAACTTTCAAACTACTCATAATCATGTGGAAAGTTAACCTAAAGTGTTTCCATTAGGTTTGCAGTAGGTGCTTTGGTGTAAAATTGAAATGTATACTATTTGTATTGTCTAAGCATTGCATGCACTCAGATAACAACTTTTTTGATTTGATGTGTACAGCCATGAAACAACTTTCAAACTACTCATAGTCATGTGGGAAGTTAACCTAAGGTGTTTCCATTAGGTTTGCAGTAAGTGCTTTGGTGTAAAATTGAAATGTATACTATTTGTATTGTCTAAGCATTGGATGCACTCAGATAACAACTTTTTTGTGTTGATGTCTAAAGCCATGAAACAACTTTCAAACTACTCACAATCATGTGGAAAGTTAACCTAAGGAGTTTCCATTAGGTTTGCAGTAGGTGCTTTGGTGTAAAATTGAAATGTATACTATTTGTATTGTCTAAGCATTGCATGCACTCAGATAACAACTTTTTTGTTTTGATGTGTACAGCCATGAAACAACTTTCAAACTCCTCATAATCATGTGGAAAGTTAACCTAAAGTGTTTCCATTAGGTTTGCAGTAAGTGCTTTGGTGTAAAATTGAAATGTATACTATTTGTATTGTCTAAGCATTGGATGCACTCAGATAACAACTTTTTTGTGTTGATGTCTACAGCCATGAAACAACTTTCAAACTACTCACAATCATGTGGAAAGTTAACCTAAGGTGTTTCCATTAGGTTTGCAGTAGGTGCTTTGGTGTAAAATTGAAATGTATACTATTTGTATTGTCTAAGCATTGCATGCACTCAGATAACAACTTTTTTGTGTTGATGTGTACAGCCATGAAACAACTTTCAAACTACTCATAATCATGTGGAAAGTTAATCTAAGGTGTTTCCATTAGGTTTGCAGTAAGTGGTTTGGAGTAAAATTGAAATGTATACTATTTGCATTGTCTAAGCATTGCATGCACTGAGATAACAACTTTTTTGTGTTGATGTCTACAGCCATGAAACAACTTTCAAACTACTCACAATCATGTGGAAAGTTTACCTAAGGTGTTTCCATTAGGTTTGCAGTAGGTGCTTTGGTGTAAAATTGAAATGTATACTATTTGTATTGTCTAAGCATTGCATGCACTCAGATAACAACTTTTTTGTTTTGATGTGTACAGCCATGAAACAACTTTCAAACTACTCATAATCATGTGGGAAGTTAACCTAAGGTGTTTCCATTAGGTTTGCAGTAAGTGGTTTGGAGTAAAATTGAAATGTATACTATTTGTATTGTCTAAGCATTGCATGCACTGAGATAACAACTTTTTTGTTTTGATGTGTACAGCCATGAAACAACTTTCAAACTACTCATAATCATGTGGGAAGTTAACCTAAGGTGTTTCCATTAGGTTTGCAGTAAGTGCTTTGGTGTAAAATTGAAATGTATACTATTTGTATTGTCTAAGCATTGGATGCACTCAGATAACAACTTTTTTGTGTTGATGTCTACAGCCATGAAACAACTTTCAAACTACTCACAATCATGTGGAAAGTTAACCTAAGGTGTTTCCATTAGGTTTGCAGTAGGTGCTTTGGTGTAAAATTGAAATGTATACTATTTGTATTGTCTAAGCATTGCATGCACTCAGATAACAACTTTTTTGTGTTGATGTGTACAGCCATGAAACAACTTTCAAACTCCTCATAATCATGTGGAAAGTTAACCTAAAGTGTTTCCATTAGGTTTGCAGTAAGTGCTTTGGTGTAAAATTGAAATGTATACTATTTGTATTGTCTAAGCATTGGATGCACTCAGATAACAACTTTTTTGTGTTGATGTCTACAGCCATGAAACAACTTTCAAACTACTCACAATCATGTGGAAAGTTAACCTAAGGTGTTTCCATTAGGTTTGCAGTAGGTGCTTTGGTGTAAAATTGAAATGTATACTATTTGTATTGTCTAAGCATTGCATGCACTCAGATAACAACTTTTTTGTGTTGATGTGTACAGCCATGAAACAACTTTCAAACTACTCATAATCATGTGGAAAGTTAATCTAAGGTGTTTCCATTAGGTTTGCAGTAAGTGGTTTGGAGTAAAATTGAAATGTATACTATTTGCATTGTCTAAGCATTGCATGCACTGAGATAACAACTTTTTTGTGTTGATGTCTACAGCCATGAAACAACTTTCAAACTACTCACAATCATGTGGAAAGTTTACCTAAGGTGTTTCCATTAGGTTTGCAGTAGGTGCTTTGGTGTAAAATTGAAATGTATACTATTTGTATTGTCTAAGCATTGCATGCACTCAGATAACAACTTTTTTGTTTTGATGTGTACAGCCATGAAACAACTTTCAAACTACTCATAATCATGTGGAAAGTTAACCTAAAGTGTTTCCATTAGGTTTGCAGTAAGTGCTTTGGTGTAAAATTGAAATGTATACTATTTGTATTGTCTAAGCATTGGATGCACTCAGATAACAACTTTTTTGTGTTGATGTCTACAGCCATGAAACAACTTTCAAACTACTCACAATCATGTGGAAAGTTAACCTAAGGTGTTTCCATTAGGTTTGCAGTAGGTGCTTTGGTGTAAAATTGAAATGTATACTATTTGTATTGTCTAAGCATTGCATGCACTCAGATAACAACTTTTTTGTGTTGATGTGTACAGCCATGAAACAACTTTCAAACTACTCATAATCATGTGGAAAGTTAACCTAAAGTGTTTCCATTAGGTTTGCAGTAAGTGCTTTGGTGTAAAATTGAAATGTATACTATTTGTATTGTCTAAGCATTGCATGCACTCAGATAACAACTTTTTTGTGTTGATGTGTACAGCCATGAAACAACTTTCAAACTACTCATAATCATGTGGGAAGTTAACCTAAGGTGTTTCCATTAGGTTTGCAGTAAGTGGTTTGGAGTAAAATTGAAATGTATACTATTTGTATTGTCTAAGCATTGCATGCACTGAGATAACAACTTTTTTGTGTTGATGTCTACAGCCATGAAACAACTTTCAAACTACTCATAATCATGTGGAAAGTTAACCTAAAGTGTTTCCATTAGGTTTGCAGTAAGTGCTTTGGTGTAAAATTGAAATGTATACTATTTGTATTGTCTAAGCATTGGATGCACTCAGATAACAACTTTTTTGTTTTGATGTGTACAGCCATGAAACAACTTTCAAACTACTCATAATCATGTGGAAAGTTAACCTAAAGTGTTTCCATTAGGTTTGCAGTAAGTGCTTTGGTGTAAAATTGAAATGTATACTATTTGTATTGTCTAAGCATTGGATGCACTCAGATAACAACTTTTTTGTGTTGATGTCTACAGCCATGAAACAACTTTCAAACTACTCACAATCATGTGGAAAGTTAACCTAAGGTGTTTCCATTAGGTTTGCAGTAGGTGCTTTGGTGTAAAATTGAAATGTATACTATTTGTATTGTCTAAGCATTGCATGCACTCAGATAACAACTTTTTTGTGTTGATGTGTACAGCCATGAAACAACTTTCAAACTACTCACAATCATGTGGAAAGTTAACCTAAAGTGTTTCCATTAGGTTTGCAGTAAGTGGTTTGGTGTAAAATTGAAATGTATACTATTTGTATTGTCTAAGCAATGCATGCACTCAGATAACAACTTTTTTGTGTTGATGTGTACAGCCATGAAACAACTTTCAAACTACTCATAATCATGTGGGAAGTTAACCTAAGGTGTTTCCATTAGGTTTGCAGAAAGTGGTTTGGAGTAAAATTGAAATGTATACTATTTGTATTGTCTAAGCATTGCATGCACTGAGATAACAACTTTTTTGTTTTGATGTGTACAGCCATGAAACAACTTTCAAACTACTCATAATCATGTGGGAAGTTAACCTAAGGTGTTTCCATTAGGTTTGCAGTAAGTGCTTTGGTGTAAAATTGAAATGTATACTATTTGTATTGTCTAAGCATTGGATGCACTCAGATAACAACTTTTTTGTGTTGATGTGTACAGCCATGAAACAACTTTCAAACTACTCACAATCATGTGGAAAGTTAACCTAAGGTGTTTCCATTAGGTTTGCAGTAGGTGCTTTGGTGTAAAATTGAAATGTATACTATTTGTATTGTCTAAGCATTGCATGCACTCAGATAACAACTTTTTTGTTTTGATGTGTACAGCCATGAAACAACTTTCAAACTACTCATAATCATGTGGAAAGTTAACCTAAAGTGTTTCCATTAGGTTTGCAGTAAGTGCTTTGGTGTAAAATTGAAATGTATACTATTTGTATTGTCTAAGCATTGGATGCACTCAGATAACAACTTTTTTGTGTTGATGTCTACAGCCATGAAACAACTTTCAAACTACTCACAATCATGTGGAAAGTTAACCTAAGGTGTTTCCATTAGGTTTGCAGTAAGTGCTTTGGTGTAAAATTGAAATGTATACTATTTGTATTGTCTAAGCATTGCATGCACTCAGATAACAACTTTTTTGTGTTGATGTGTACAGCCATGAAACAACTTTCAAACTACTCATAATCATGTGGAAAGTTAACCTAAAGTGTTTCCATTAGGTTTGCAGTAAGTGCTTTGGTGTAAAATTGAAATGTATACTATTTGTATTGTCTAAGCATTGCATGCACTCAGATAACAACTTTTTTGTGTTGATGTGTACAGCCATGAAACAACTTTCAAACTACTCACAATCATGTGGAAAGTTAACCTAAGGTGTTTCCATTAGGTTTGCAGTAGGTGCTTTGGTGTAAAATTGAAATGTATACTATTTGTATTGTCTAAGCATTGCATGCACTCAGATAACAACTTTTTTGTTTTGATGTGTACAGCCATGAAACAACTTTCAAACTACTCATAATCATGTGGGAAGTTAACCTAAGGTGTTTCCATTAGGTTTGCAGTAAGTGGTTTGGAGTAAAATTGAAATGTATACTATTTGTATTGTCTAAGCATTGCATGCACTGAGATAACAACTTTTTTGTGTTGATGTCTACAGCCATGAAACAACTTTCAAACTACTCATAATCATGTGGAAAGTTAACCTAAAGTGTTTCCATTAGGTTTGCAGTAAGTGCTTTGGTGTAAAATTGAAATGTATACTATTTGTATTGTCTAAGCATTGGATGCACTCAGATAACAACTTTTTTGTTTTGATGTGTACAGCCATGAAACAACTTTCAAACTACTCATAATCATGTGGAAAGTTAACCTAAAGTGTTTCCATTAGGTTTGCAGTAAGTGCTTTGGTGTAAAATTGAAATGTATACTATTTGTATTGTCTAAGCATTGGATGCACTCAGATAACAACTTTTTTGTGTTGATGTCTACAGCCATGAAACAACTTTCAAACTACTCACAATCATGTGGAAAGTTAACCTAAGGTGTTTCCATTAGGTTTGCAGTAGGTGCTTTGGTGTAAAATTGAAATGTATACTATTTGTATTGTCTAAGCATTGCATGCACTCAGATAACAACTTTTTTGTGTTGATGTGTACAGCCATGAAACAACTTTCAAACTACTCACAATCATGTGGAAAGTTAACCTAAAGTGTTTCCATTAGGTTTGCAGTAAGTGGTTTGGTGTAAAATTGAAATGTATACTATTTGTATTGTCTAAGCAATGCATGCACTCAGATAACAACTTTTTTGTGTTGATGTGTACAGCCATGAAACAACTTTCAAACTACTCATAATCATGTGGGAAGTTAACCTAAGGTGTTTCCATTAGGTTTGCAGAAAGTGGTTTGGAGTAAAATTGAAATGTATACTATTTGTATTGTCTAAGCATTGCATGCACTGAGATAACAACTTTTTTGTTTTGATGTGTACAGCCATGAAACAACTTTCAAACTACTCATAATCATGTGGGAAGTTAACCTAAGGTGTTTCCATTAGGTTTGCAGTAAGTGCTTTGGTGTAAAATTGAAATGTATACTATTTGTATTGTCTAAGCATTGGATGCACTCAGATAACAACTTTTTTGTGTTGATGTGTACAGCCATGAAACAACTTTCAAACTACTCACAATCATGTGGAAAGTTAACCTAAGGTGTTTCCATTAGGTTTGCAGTAGGTGCTTTGGTGTAAAATTGAAATGTATACTATTTGTATTGTCTAAGCATTGCATGCACTCAGATAACAACTTTTTTGTTTTGATGTGTACAGCCATGAAACAACTTTCAAACTACTCATAATCATGTGGAAAGTTAACCTAAAGTGTTTCCATTAGGTTTGCAGTAAGTGCTTTGGTGTAAAATTGAAATGTATACTATTTGTATTGTCTAAGCATTGGATGCACTCAGATAACAACTTTTTTGTGTTGATGTCTACAGCCATGAAACAACTTTCAAACTACTCACAATCATGTGGAAAGTTAACCTAAGGTGTTTCCATTAGGTTTGCAGTAAGTGCTTTGGTGTAAAATTGAAATGTATACTATTTGTATTGTCTAAGCATTGCATGCACTCAGATAACAACTTTTTTGTGTTGATGTGTACAGCCATGAAACAACTTTCAAACTACTCATAATCATGTGGAAAGTTAACCTAAAGTGTTTCCATTAGGTTTGCAGTAAGTGCTTTGGTGTAAAATTGAAATGTATACTATTTGTATTGTCTAAGCATTGCATGCACTCAGATAACAACTTTTTTGTGTTGATGTGTACAGCCATGAAACAACTTTCAAACTACTCACAATCATGTGGAAAGTTAACCTAAGGTGTTTCCATTAGGTTTGCAGTAGGTGCTTTGGTGTAAAATTGAAATGTATACTATTTGTATTGTCTAAGCATTGCATGCACTCAGATAACAACTTTTTTGTTTTGATGTGTACAGCCATGAAACAACTTTCAAACTACTCATAATCATGTGGAAAGTTAACCTAAAGTGTTTCCATTAGGTTTGCAGTAAGTGCTTTGGTGTAAAATTGAAATGTATACTATTTGTATTGTCTAAGCATTGGATGCACTCAGATAACAACTTTTTTGTGTTGATGTCTACAGCCATGAAACAACTTTCAAACTACTCACAATCATGTGGAAAGTTAACCTAAGGTGTTTCCATTAGGTTTGCAGTAGGTGCTTTGGTGTAAAATTGAAATGTATACTATTTGTATTGTCTAAGCATTGCATGCACTCAGATAACAACTTTTTTGTGTTGATGTGTACAGCCATGAAACAACTTTCAAACTACTCATAATCATGTGGAAAGTTAACCTAAAGTGTTTCCATTAGGTTTGCAGTAGGTGCTTTGGTGTAAAATTGAAATGTATACTATTTGTATTGTCTAAGCATTGCATGCACTCAGATAACAACTTTTTTGATTTGATGTGTACAGCCATGAAACAACTTTCAAACTACTCATAGTCATGTGGGAAGTTAACCTAAGGTGTTTCCATTAGGTTTGCAGTAAGTGCTTTGGTGTAAAATTGAAATGTATACTATTTGTATTGTCTAAGCATTGGATGCACTCAGATAACAACTTTTTTGTGTTGATGTCTAAAGCCATGAAACAACTTTCAAACTACTCACAATCATGTGGAAAGTTAACCTAAGGTGTTTCCATTAGGTTTGCAGTAGGTGCTTTGGTGTAAAATTGAAATGTATACTATTTGTATTGTCTAAGCATTGCATGCACTCAGATAACAACTTTTTTGTTTTGATGTGTACAGCCATGAAACAACTTTCAAACTC
Organism: Mobula birostris; assembly: GCF_030028105.1. NCBI lineage: Eukaryota > Metazoa > Chordata > Chondrichthyes > Myliobatiformes > Myliobatidae > Mobula > Mobula birostris. The sequence goes on from NW_027277848.1 coordinate 18,135, forward strand.
CTCATAATCATGTGGAAAGTTAACCTAAAGTGTTTCCATTAGGTTTGCAGTAAGTGCTTTGGTGTAAAATTGAAATGTATACTATTTGTATTGTCTAAGCATTGGATGCACTCAGATAACAACTTTTTTGTGTTGATGTCTACAGCCATGAAACAACTTTCAAACTACTCATAATCATGTGGAAAGTTAACCTAAAGTGTTTCCATTAGGTTTGCAGTAAGTGCTTTGGTGTAAAATTGAAATGTATACTATTTGTATTGTCTAAGCATTGCATGCACTCAGATAACAACTTTTTTGTGTTGATGTGTACAGCCATGAAACAACTTTCAAACTACTCATAATCATGTGGGAAGTTAACCTAAGGTGTTTCCATTAGGTTTGCAGTAAGTGGTTTGGAGTAAAATTGAAATGTATACTATTTGTATTGTCTAAGCATTGCATGCACTGAGATAACAACTTTTTTGTGTTGATGTCTACAGCCATGAAACAACTTTCAAACTACTCATAATCATGTGGAAAGTTAACCTAAAGTGTTTCCATTAGGTTTGCAGTAAGTGCTTTGGTGTAAAATTGAAATGTATACTATTTGTATTGTCTAAGCATTGGATGCACTCAGATAACAACTTTTTTGTTTTGATGTGTACAGCCATGAAACACCTTTCAAACTACTCATAATCATGTGGGAAGTTAACCTAAGGTGTTTCCATTAGGTTTGCAGTAAGTGGTTTGGAGTAAAATTGAAATGTATACTATTTGTATTGTCTAAGCATTGCATGCACTGAGATAACAACTTTTTTGTTTTGATGTGTACAGCCATGAAACAACTTTCAAACTACTCATAATCATGTGGGAAGTTAACCTAAGGTGTTTCCATTAGGTTTGCAGTAAGTGCTTTGGTGTAAAATTGAAATGTATACTATTTGTATTGTCTAAGCATTGGATGCACTCAGATAACAACTTTTTTGTGTTGATGTCTACAGCCATGAAACAACTTTCAAACTACTCACAATCATGTGGAAAGTTAACCTAAGGTGTTTCCATTAGGTTTGCAGTAGGTGCTTTGGTGTAAAATTGAAATGTATACTATTTGTATTGTCTAAGCATTGCATGCACTCAGATAACAACTTTTTTGTGTTGATGTGTACAGCCATGAAACAACTTTCAAACTACTCACAATCATGTGGAAAGTTAACCTAAGGTGTTTCCATTAGGTTTGCAGTAGGTGCTTTGGTGTAAAATTGAAATGTATACTATTTGTATTGTCTAAGCATTGCATGCACTCAGATAACAACTTTTTTGTTTTGATGTGTACAGCCATGAAACAACTTTCAAACTACTCATAATCATGTGGAAAGTTAACCTAAAGTGTTTCCATTAGGTTTGCAGTAAGTGCTTTGGTGTAAAATTGAAATGTATACTATTTGTATTGTCTAAGCATTGGATGCACTCAGATAACAACTTTTTTGTGTTGATGTCTACAGCCATGAAACAACTTTCAAACTACTCACAATCATGTGGAAAGTTAACCTAAGGTGTTTCCATTAGGTTTGCAGTAGGTGCTTTGGTGTAAAATTGAAATGTATACTATTTGTATTGTCTAAGCATTGCATGCACTCAGATAACAACTTTTTTGTGTTGATGTGTACAGCCATGAAACAACTTTCAAACTACTCATAATCATGTGGAAAGTTAACCTAAAGTGTTTCCATTAGGTTTGCAGTAGGTGCTTTGGTGTAAAATTGAAATGTATACTATTTGTATTGTCTAAGCATTGCATGCACTCAGATAACAACTTTTTTGATTTGATGTGTACAGCCATGAAACAACTTTCAAACTACTCATAGTCATGTGGGAAGTTAACCTAAGGTGTTTCCATTAGGTTTGCAGTAAGTGCTTTGGTGTAAAATTGAAATGTATACTATTTGTATTGTCTAAGCATTGGATGCACTCAGATAACAACTTTTTTGTGTTGATGTCTAAAGCCATGAAACAACTTTCAAACTACTCACAATCATGTGGAAAGTTAACCTAAGGTGTTTCCATTAGGTTTGCAGTAGGTGCTTTGGTGTAAAATTGAAATGTATACTATTTGTATTGTCTAAGCATTGCATGCACTCAGATAACAACTTTTTTGTTTTGATGTGTACAGCCATGAAACAACTTTCAAACTCCTCATAATCATGTGGAAAGTTAACCTAAAGTGTTTCCATTAGGTTTGCAGTAAGTGCTTTGGTGTAAAATTGAAATGTATACTATTTGTATTGTCTAAGCATTGGATGCACTCAGATAACAACTTTTTTGTGTTGATGTCTACAGCCATGAAACAACTTTCAAACTACTCATAATCATGTGGAAAGTTAACCTAAAGTGTTTCCATTAGGTTTGCAGTAAGTGCTTTGGTGTAAAATTGAAATGTATACTATTTGTATTGTCTAAGCATTGCATGCACTCAGATAACAACTTTTTTGTGTTGATGTGTACAGCCATGAAACAACTTTCAAACTACTCATAATCATGTGGGAAGTTAACCTAAGGTGTTTCCATTAGGTTTGCAGTAAGTGGTTTGGAGTAAAATTGAAATGTATACTATTTGTATTGTCTAAGCATTGCATGCACTGAGATAACAACTTTTTTGTGTTGATGTCTACAGCCATGAAACAACTTTCAAACTACTCATAATCATGTGGAAAGTTAACCTAAAGTGTTTCCATTAGGTTTGCAGTAAGTGCTTTGGTGTAAAATTGAAATGTATACTATTTGTATTGTCTAAGCATTGGATGCACTCAGATAACAACTTTTTTGTTTTGATGTGTACAGCCATGAAACACCTTTCAAACTACTCATAATCATGTGGGAAGTTAACCTAAGGTGTTTCCATTAGGTTTGCAGTAAGTGGTTTGGAGTAAAATTGAAATGTATACTATTTGTATTGTCTAAGCATTGCATGCACTGAGATAACAACTTTTTTGTTTTGATGTGTACAGCCATGAAACAACTTTCAAACTACTCATAATCATGTGGGAAGTTAACCTAAGGTGTTTCCATTAGGTTTGCAGTAAGTGCTTTGGTGTAAAATTGAAATGTATACTATTTGTATTGTCTAAGCATTGGATGCACTCAGATAACAACTTTTTTGTGTTGATGTCTACAGCCATGAAACAACTTTCAAACTACTCACAATCATGTGGAAAGTTAACCTAAGGTGTTTCCATTAGGTTTGCAGTAGGTGCTTTGGTGTAAAATTGAAATGTATACTATTTGTATTGTCTAAGCATTGCATGCACTCAGATAACAACTTTTTTGTGTTGATGTGTACAGCCATGAAACAACTTTCAAACTCCTCATAATCATGTGGAAAGTTAACCTAAAGTGTTTCCATTAGGTTTGCAGTAAGTGCTTTGGTGTAAAATTGAAATGTATACTATTTGTATTGTCTAAGCATTGGATGCACTCAGATAACAACTTTTTTGTGTTGATGTCTACAGCCATGAAACAACTTTCAAACTACTCACAATCATGTGGAAAGTTAACCTAAGGTGTTTCCATTAGGTTTGCAGTAGGTGCTTTGGTGTAAAATTGAAATGTATACTATTTGTATTGTCTAAGCATTGCATGCACTCAGATAACAACTTTTTTGTGTTGATGTGTACAGCCATGAAACAACTTTCAAACTACTCATAATCATGTGGAAAGTTAATCTAAGGTGTTTCCATTAGGTTTGCAGTAAGTGGTTTGGAGTAAAATTGAAATGTATACTATTTGCATTGTCTAAGCATTGCATGCACTGAGATAACAACTTTTTTGTGTTGATGTCTACAGCCATGAAACAACTTTCAAACTACTCACAATCATGTGGAAAGTTTACCTAAGGTGTTTCCATTAGGTTTGCAGTAGGTGCTTTGGTGTAAAATTGAAATGTATACTATTTGTATTGTCTAAGCATTGCATGCACTCAGATAACAACTTTTTTGTTTTGATGTGTACAGCCATGAAACAACTTTCAAACTACTCATAATCATGTGGAAAGTTAACCTAAAGTGTTTCCATTAGGTTTGCAGTAAGTGCTTTGGTGTAAAATTGAAATGTATACTATTTGTATTGTCTAAGCATTGGATGCACTCAGATAACAACTTTTTTGTGTTGATGTCTACAGCCATGAAACAACTTTCAAACTACTCACAATCATGTGGAAAGTTAACCTAAGGTGTTTCCATTAGGTTTGCAGTAGGTGCTTTGGTGTAAAATTGAAATGTATACTATTTGTATTGTCTAAGCATTGCATGCACTCAGATAACAACTTTTTTGTGTTGATGTGTACAGCCATGAAACAACTTTCAAACTACTCATAATCATGTGGAAAGTTAACCTAAAGTGTTTCCATTAGGTTTGCAGTAAGTGCTTTGGTGTAAAATTGAAATGTATACTATTTGTATTGTCTAAGCATTGCATGCACTCAGATAACAACTTTTTTGTGTTGATGTGTACAGCCATGAAACAACTTTCAAACTACTCATAATCATGTGGGAAGTTAACCTAAGGTGTTTCCATTAGGTTTGCAGTAAGTGGTTTGGAGTAAAATTGAAATGTATACTATTTGTATTGTCTAAGCATTGCATGCACTGAGATAACAACTTTTTTGTGTTGATGTCTACAGCCATGAAACAACTTTCAAACTACTCATAATCATGTGGAAAGTTAACCTAAAGTGTTTCCATTAGGTTTGCAGTAAGTGCTTTGGTGTAAAATTGAAATGTATACTATTTGTATTGTCTAAGCATTGGATGCACTCAGATAACAACTTTTTTGTTTTGATGTGTACAGCCATGAAACAACTTTCAAACTACTCATAATCATGTGGAAAGTTAACCTAAAGTGTTTCCATTAGGTTTGCAGTAAGTGCTTTGGTGTAAAATTGAAATGTATACTATTTGTATTGTCTAAGCATTGGATGCACTCAGATAACAACTTTTTTGTGTTGATGTCTACAGCCATGAAACAACTTTCAAACTACTCACAATCATGTGGAAAGTTAACCTAAGGTGTTTCCATTAGGTTTGCAGTAGGTGCTTTGGTGTAAAATTGAAATGTATACTATTTGTATTGTCTAAGCATTGCATGCACTCAGATAACAACTTTTTTGTGTTGATGTGTACAGCCATGAAACAACTTTCAAACTACTCACAATCATGTGGAAAGTTAACCTAAAGTGTTTCCATTAGGTTTGCAGTAAGTGGTTTGGTGTAAAATTGAAATGTATACTATTTGTATTGTCTAAGCAATGCATGCACTCAGATAACAACTTTTTTGTGTTGATGTGTACAGCCATGAAACAACTTTCAAACTACTCATAATCATGTGGGAAGTTAACCTAAGGTGTTTCCATTAGGTTTGCAGAAAGTGGTTTGGAGTAAAATTGAAATGTATACTATTTGTATTGTCTAAGCATTGCATGCACTGAGATAACAACTTTTTTGTTTTGATGTGTACAGCCATGAAACAACTTTCAAACTACTCATAATCATGTGGGAAGTTAACCTAAGGTGTTTCCATTAGGTTTGCAGTAAGTGCTTTGGTGTAAAATTGAAATGTATACTATTTGTATTGTCTAAGCATTGGATGCACTCAGATAACAACTTTTTTGTGTTGATGTGTACAGCCATGA